>NC_056735.1:1905995240-1906275240 GCF_019279795.1 Protopterus annectens
TCTAACAGCAATATTTAAAAAAGTGTCCCTATTTTTGGCCTTTGTCCCCCATTATATGTGGCTTTGTCCAGATTTCTTGCTCTAAGAGGTTGAGAAACATGTTGCCAGTTCAATCTGAGGAGGAAGGTGCAGTACAGCTATTTATACCATTCCGTAAGAGGTAATAATGTCCTTTAGAGATGTTCTTTAGTTTCTTTGCTTTTTGGGGGGGGGGTGATAATTTCTTTGAATGAGACTGATTTGTGGTCATATATCACTTAGGGAAGACCTCACAGTGGTGGTGCTGGAGTGCCCCCCCAAAAAAAATGGGTAAGCACCAGATCCATGTTGCTGGCACCCCTTGCGAGGGTGTCAACAAGCAGGTTCAGTGCATTGGAATGAACAAAGTCGAGGAAACTTTGGGAAAGTGAGTTACAGCATGAGTAATTTACCCAGTCAAAGGATGGGTAGTTAAAGTCATCCAAAGCCAAGGTTTTCAGATGTATCTTGATAGACTCAAGTAGATCAGAACAGGCAAAGTGGGTGTCCTGATTCCACAGACAGGACCCTGTAGTTGGCAATGACTTGAATAGGTGTCCTACCAACAGTTAATTGCACCTGACGTATCTCCAGGGAATCCTACTGTTTAACCAATCTGGAGGTGTATTATCTGTAATGAATATCGATACATCACCTCCTTTAGTTTACACATCTTCAGTTTGTGGTCTGAACGTGTGGAAAGAGGTGTAGCCCAATATGGTTGGGGTGCTCTCCATAGCCATGAAACAGGTCTCTGTGACTGTACAAGTATATAAGTCTTCCAAGGTGAGGACTGCTTCCAGTGAGTGCAGTTTCATGTTGAGACACCTAGTGTTTAGTAGCATAACCTTGAGATTTTTGGGGGGTTTCACATCTTGACTTTTGTCCTTGAGACACCACCTAAAAATGGCACTATGGGGATGGCAAGAGCCTTGGCCAGTAACAAAAATCCCAGGGATGACAGATGAAGACCATCTCTGACAAAGCATTGAGGTCTGTTGATCATATCATGCCAGGATGACAGATACTGTATCCCCTTAGAATGACACAAGAAACTAAGGTAATAATTGAGGTTCATAGGTTCATACTAGGCTATCTGCCCTAGGGCATTTATAAGCCTAGCCAGAATGTGTTTGGCTTTCACCACCCATTTTAAATTTATTTTGCTATGCCCTTTTTCGTGGTTAGTATACTGTGCCTCTGTCTAACAGTGACACAGAAGTGATACCCGGGGTAAACCTACGATCTCACATCCACTCATCAAGATTCCTCTTGAAGAGAGTCAATGAGGGACTCTGCCTAACCTGGACTGGGATTTTATTCCAGAGTGAAGGGAGCCTCTGGGTTATGAATCTGTCCCTCCAGCATGTCCTATTTATTTCAGTGCTGAGGTTCAAGTTTCTCGAGCCAGAGCTCGATGGGATTTGGATTTTCTGAGGTGCAGCACGTCCATTAATTCTGGGTTGACATGGCTTTATACGTCAGGCACAGATCGCCTCTGAACAGGCGGTATGCCACTGAGTAGAGCTGGAGTTTCTTTAACCGGGCAGCATATGGCATCTGTTTGAGCCCTTTGATCCTCTTGGTGAGGTACTTTTGGGGTCTTTCCAGTTGCTGCAGGTGTCTGGTAAGGTACATCCTAAAAGGGGCATTGTACTCAATTATGGGCCTGATGAGGGATGAGTAAAGAGGCACAATGACCTCCCCTGATCTAGATGTGAATCCCTTCATGATTAGGTGGGCTATATAAAATGTTTTTCTAACCACTTTGGCCACGTGGTTGTCAAATGAGAGATTGCTATCAACCCCAGGTCCCTAATTACTTCTTCTGTACTTAATGGATTACCACCTATGTGGTAATTTGTGGGCACTTTGTTTTTGCCAAAGGGGATGACTATACACTTTTTGGCATTTAGCTTGAGGCCATGGCTCTGGCACTAGTTGTCTGTTTCTATGAAGTCCTTTTGGAGTATGCTTGTGTCAGCTGGAGAGTCGATTATGGCACCCAGTTTGCAGTCATCTGCGAACTTGGTCAGCCACAGTCCTTCCGTGTTGGCCTGTACCTCCGAGAAATATATACCGAACAAGAGAGGTCCCAGGACTGAGCCTTGTGGGACACCACTTATAACTGGTTTGGAGTCTGACATGGCTCCAGCAATTCTAACCATGTGGTTCTGTCCTTGAGCCAGTTTGCAATCCATCTAGTAACATAGGGGTTTATATTTAAGCTGGTGAGCTTATCTATAATGCCCGAGTGGGGTATTGTATCGAAGGCTTTTGCGAGGTCCAGGTAGGCTGTGTGGACCACCTTCCCCTCGTCAATCACCTTGGTGACTGTTTCAAAGAAATCAACCAGGTTTAAGAGGCAGGATCTGCCCTTAACAAAGCCGAACTGGGTAGGATCCAGTGTCTGTAGGTCCCCAATATCTTTATTTATGAGGTCCATGATGATCCTTTCCATAGCTTTGCAGACTAAGCTAATCAGGCTTATGGGGTGATAGTTTCCAGGATCCATTGAGGCACCACCTTTATGGAGAGGGACCACTGTTGCTGTACGCCACTCTTTGGGCACATATCCTGTAGTAAGGCTGAGATTGAACAGTAGTTTTATGTTTGGGTTTAGCTCTTCTTGGAGTTCATGTAGGACGTAGCCCAGGACACCGTCTGGTCCCATTGATGCTGTGTTTTTTGCTTTGGAGAGGGCGGCTCTTACCTGAGCATCTGAGATGTCAGGGGGGCAGCACTCTGCTGGGATAGATATTTGCCTTTTTGGTGGGGGGGGGGTTTGCGCTGAACCTGTCATCTAGGATGTTGGCAATGTCTGTGGGTTCAGTGTATTTTTTGTCATTTTGGACTAATTCTGAGCATATCTGGGAATTACCACCCAGGTTCCTAACATAACTAAAGAAATCCTTGTGATTATCCTTAGTGTCCTGTGCAATTTTTCCTCTCGAAGCTGGCCTTAGACAATTTTATGAGTGCCCGTAGTTTTTTGCTAATACTGATCAGTGATGCCTTCTTTTTTTGGGATTTTGCTCTATCATTTAGTAGCTTCCTCCTTCTATTGTATAGTTTGTTTATGGCTGGGGTCCACCAGACAGGACGTCTGCCTTTGGAGGACTGGGTCTTGGTTTTATTCGGGATCGCATGATCCATGCATTCCTGAAGGTGTTCATAGAATGCATTTATAAAGGATTCTGTGGTCTGGGCCATATTTTCCACAGGCCCGGGGGCTTTGAAGGATTCCACCTCGGTTTTGAGGAGTGTGAAATTTGCTTTAGAGAAGTTTTTCACTGTGGTTTTCTGGGCAAGGGGGTGGGGTCGGGATGTGAATATCCAGTGAGATTAGTTTATGGTCTGATCTTACCAGTGAGGGATACACTTCTGGTCTGGAGCATAGAGTCCCCATGTTGGTGATGATCAGGTCCAGTATGTTTTCCCTCTTGTGGGAGTGGTAACAAGTTGTTCCATAGCATTTGAGTTTATAAATTCTAGGAACCTTTGTGCTAGGGTGTTGGAGCTAGAGTAATGCTCCCAGTCTATGTTTGGGTAGTTGAAGTCACCCAATATAATGGTGTTTGGAGAGACCTTCATATTTTCCAGTGTTCTCAGGAAGGCCAAGTGGGGTTCCTGGGTTTGGGAGGGTGGTCTGTAGCAGGCTATAAACTGGAAGGCAGTTTTACACACTGTTAGTTGCACATGGATAGTCTCTGATGCTTCGTGCTTTGCCACCAACCTGGAGGTGTGGGTATCTTTGATGAATATCGATACCCCCCCTCCTTTTGTGGTTCGGTCCAAGTTTTGGGGCTGAAAAGCATGGTATGAGGTATAACCTGGTAGTGCTGGGGTGCTCTTGGGAGCCCTGAACCAGGTTTCTGTTACTGGACAGATATCAATATTCAATATGCTAAGGAGAGTTTCGAGTGCGTGCATCTTGAGGTTTAGACTTTTGGCGTTGAGTAGCATTACTTGAGGTCAATTATTTTCTGTTTGTATTGAGGCATAATCCTAGGTGAAGGTAAAATGTTGCTTAAGGCTAGGGACATACCTGCCTGAAACACATAGTCCAAGCGTTCAGTAATGTCTCTCTCCATGTAGTCCAGAGAGGTACATCTGAAGTCATTCACACCAACTTTGAATATGACAGAGTCACAACTGTGCCTGTTTTTGGGATACTTGAGTGCATGTGTGATATTGTGGATCCTGGCACCTGAAAGACAGCTGACTGTGACATTGTCCTTATCCAGCCTGCTGAGAAGGACATCTGTGTGTCTCACAATGGAATCGCCTATGACTAATATGTTTCTTTTACTGCTTTGCCTTAAGGGCTTGACAGGTGAAGCACTGTTTGATAACTATTATGTGTGTTGTGATCTGCAGTGAATGTATTATGTGTAGTATGTTTATGTTTGTGTTTGGGAGGTCTCTGGTGTTTATGTATGTTTCCGGTGAGAGCCTCCGCATATGTAGGTATGTGTGATGTGGGTTTGGCTGAAGTGGGAGATGAGGTGTGCATGGTGACAACCTTCTCATTGTCATATGTACTGACTGGTGTGTAAGAGAGCAAGTATTCCAGGCTGTTGATATAGTTTAATCTCTGACATGTTGAATTTGTGTTATTTGTGGTCCAATGACATGGTATGTGCTTAATGTGGCAGATCCTAGACCCTGATAAGAAACTGACTGTGTCTTTATCCTTACTCAGCTTGGTGAGAGGAACATCAGTGTGTCTCACAATGGAGTCTGCAATGACTAGAATGGTGGATTGTGTACTGGCTTGCCTTATGGGCTTATAGGTATAACCTTCATGAGATGTAGCTTTATGTGTTGATATGTGGGTTGTTTTTATAGTGCATTTGGGGCTTCTGAGGTTATTTGTTATCTGCACTTTCTTTATGAGGACTTTGCGATTTGTGAAGGTTACATTTCAGTGCCTCAGCATATGTCTGTTTTGAATTGTGTGTGATGGCTGCAACATATGTACTACTAACTACTTACTGACATTAGGAGTACTGTCATGTGAGAGCTTTGCCTCCTGTGACATTGTGTAATTACATCTCTCACATACCATATCAGTTTGTTTGAGAATGAACTGATTGTCGGTAAACATGAGGCAATTTCTATATTACCTCAGGCTGCCCATATCTACCAAGGTGGTAACAGTCACAGTGGGAAAGGTCATATCCATGGCAACAGACCATTTTTTATTGATTAAACAGTTGTATTGAGAATATCAATCAATGTCACGGGTATCTGTTTTCAAACTATGGGGACAGTGCTTGTCTCTGCAGGCTAGTTGTCTTGTGTGCAACTCGATACTGGAGTAAGTTCTATCATGCTTTCCCAGGAGAAATGTCACTCAAGGTATATGATTCTGTACAGAGCAATGCCAAACACTGGAAGGAAAACTGATACGTACACCCTGAAAAGTTAATGATGGAGCACTTAGGCGGTTAGTCTGAATTTAGACACAAATCAAGCAGTGCTTACTGAAAACAAAGAATTACCTTGTGTAGAATGCTGAAAGAGGAGAGTTTCATGAATGGCTACTATCTGGTTACTATTGCTGTTGGTCTCAACGCAGCCACACTCTGCAGGGATGTAATGCTCCTTTTCTTTTCCTTTTACTAGAAGCAAGATATTAAAACCACTCCCAAGATAAGAAGCAGGCCACAGCCTGTTTGTTGATCCATACACTTGTCCCAGATGATGCAAGAGACAGTAGACTTGTAGCCTTTTCCAGGTAGATGCCTTGAATGGCAAACAGACCAATCAGGTCAGTTTTGCATGTATTATGTCCCTGGCTTCCAAGGTTCCTAGGATTTGACTAAGGTACTTACCTGATGGTGATTAGGAGCACAGCTGTTGCACCACAATATGTTAAATGTCAGGTGACACAGATGTCCAAGGTTGTTCTAGCATGGACCACAGTGGCAGTGATCCATGTGAGGTAACAGTTCCACAGCAATTCATGCAGCCTGTCCTTCAACAGTGTAACGGGTTGATCTGCATGACATGGATGTGAAGCCTACTGCAAGGGAGTGGCCACCTTTGGGAGATGTTCTTGTCCCTCCAGCATGTCTGAGGTATGTCATACTGTACATTTAGGTTCCCAAGACACCACACTCTAGTCCCACATTATTTCACACAACATCCATCTGCTGTCTGGTAGTTTGGCAGGCATTGTAGCCTTGCAAGGTTAAAGTACTTACTGCAAAGTTGAACAGTGAGAATGTAGGGTATAGGCATACTTTATACAGTTGTGGTGTAGGTCCACTAGGTGGGATTGGCTAATTATGATGCAGTTCACCTGCTAAGATATAACTGACATGATTTAAAGGCCCTACTTTATTGTGTGATGAGGCTCTATGCACAGCATCACATAGCATAGCTTATACAAAAGTATACAATATTAATTGAATATATCCAGTTTTCTTTCATTGCTGGGTGCATCATGACTCACACGTGGTGGTCTGTTCAAGTAAACATACTAAGTTACTCCCAAACAATTTGCAGCAATCAGTGTGTTGTGAAAACACAAGCACTGAGCACAAAAAAAGTTACATGACACATTCCCCCAATGTCATCCACATCTAATGGGAATATAAGCACCATGTAGCAGCCTACACGATGGGGATATGCGGACACGGTTGCTTTCTTATGCGATTCAACAAATGCATGGCATGTACCCCTCATTTGCATAAATATTTGTGCTGGCAGCCTGGAAAATACACAGTTCATAAACGTGTAAGCTGGGTAACAGCATGAATGCACCATTGTACAGACCTGATGCAAGGTCCTACACTACATTTGTCTAAACTTCATTGTGTTATTGTACAATATTTTTTTATTTTTCTGTTAAGTATGTTTGTGCAATGTGGCGCATAGCGCAAACATGCTGAAATTAATAAAAAAAATTATTAATTTCACATATTCCCTGACTTTTTTAGACATCCACAATGTATGTTTTGCACATTCATGTATGTGATCTAACCTTTTCAGGGGAGTTAGGTCCATATTCATGGACTATTACATACTCTTCATTCCGTGTAGACTCCTGTATGCGGTACATTTCCACATGCACTACTAACACGGACACGGAGTCTACACAGATACCTTACAGCTTGATAGATTGCTCCACATGGCTAATTTGCATGATATTCACCTGCTTAAGCCAAAATTTGCATTGCACAAAGATTCCCTATTTGCACATGCTTGCGTGCTACTAAGTGGGGTTTACTGAATATAAAACTGTACACGGAATAAATAATTCATCTAAGATTTATTGAATTCTCCCTACTGTCTGCAGCTTAGCTCATTTATACATTATCATTCTTATTTTAACCTCATATACATGGGTGCCGGAACCATAGAGCCAGGGGGAGGGGGAGCCAACCCACTTTTAGAGCTGCAAAACCTGTCAGGAAAAATTAATGAAGTGGAGTTTTCACTCTCACGTGGATTTGCGCGCGAAAGTTAAACTAACTAAACTAGCTGTTATTGTTCTCTTATTGCTCTGTGCTACAGGAGTTATGCTGCCGCTGTTCCATTGGTGCTGCCAGAGCCAGAGTCATACCAGTAAGGAGAGTTTAGTTATTTTATTTGCAGAGGTGTGTGTGTGTGTGTGTGTGTGTGTGTGTGTGTGTGTGTGTGTGTGTGTGTGTGTGTGTGTGTGTGTGTGTGTGTGTGTGTGTGTGCAAAATGCCCCAGTTAGGTATACTTGGTGGTTAGTGTTACTCAGTCGCAAACAAGAGCCTGACTTCTCTACACATAGCACCAGTTGTGATTCAGGAAGTTGAGTCCATAGCTCTCAACAGTCCAGATTTTCACAGAATATTTGGCTCATACGTTTGGTCTGTTCCTCTTAAAATTTGTGGTTTTCTGGCAATGAGTAAGAACTGAATTCACTAAATAATGATAGCCCTTTAAGTTTCAGACTTCCTATCTTTCAGGAAACACATGGTAACACAAAACACTTTATTTTGGCAATGTTCTAAGATTACACAGGCAATATTTAAAATATGTCCCTGGTTTTGGGCCTTTGCCCTCCCGCCAAATACATTTTGGCTTTTTCCAGATTTCTTGTGCTGTGAAGTTGAGATTTAGTAGAGTGTCAAGTGGATTTCACAAGGAGCTGAGAGCTTTGGTGAAAGAGAGGTTTAGTGCTACTTATACTAAGCTGTTGGCCTTGTTAATAGCACAACATGTAGCATACTTGCTCTTTTGACGTAGAAGACTGCGGGTTCTTCTCCCATAGTATGAAGATGGATCTCTGATACTGTACTGTGTTGTACTTTAAAGGGAGTGGATGCTGGAGTCCTATGAAAAAAAGAAAATTGGTAGAATAACAGACTTTGTATTATTAGCATAATTTTTCTGAAGGTTTTGAAGTCTGAAATTCAACTGCATGTCATTATTTTTTAACTTCATTCCTTAATGATTTGCCAGTAATTTGCCATAAAAACAGAATTCTATTAAAAATGGACCAAGAATATGAGGCACAAATCTGGACATTTTGCAAAAACATGTACATTTGAGAGGTATGCCCCAAATATTCAAAGAGGTACTTGTCTCTAAATGCCCTATATACCTGAATAAGATATCCTCTTAGATATCTATATGAGACACTGTATGAGTTCAGATATTTTTGTCTTTCATAATAACTTAAAATTTGACGTCTATGGATTCCCTCTTTTTAGTTTACTCATGCTTGTTTTCTTATATGGTTTCCATACTGTTATTCCATACTCAAGTTTGGGTCTAATGCAACTAACAAATGATGACTTCATCATTTTTGCGTTCCTATACTTTTTAAATCTTTTTATACAACCTATAGTTTGTAACTAACATTAACCAATTGGTTGCTATGATTAGAAAAATGAATAGCTAGATCTACCCATATACCCGGGTCCTTAAATGAGTCTACAGTTTCAATCAGATTTCTTGTGCTGCGAAGTTGAGAGATTTAGTTGAGTGTCAAGTGGATTTTACAAGGAGCTGAGAGCTTCAGGGAAAGAGAAGTTTAGTGCTGCTTATGCTAAGTTGCTTGCATGGTTAGTAGCACAACAGGAAGTGTATTTGCTTTTGATGCAGAAGGCTGTGGCTTCTACTCCCACAGTATGCAGATGGATCGCTGATACTGTACTGTGTTGTACTTTAAATGGAGTTGATGCTGCAATCCTGTGAATATCCTCCTTTGGATGAGTTACCTAGTAACTATGAGCCTGTCATCAGTTTGCCATCCATTCCCCATTGCAAAATTACTAGCTTATCATTTTTAATGTAGCATAGGCAATTTATACTTCAAGGGCAACAGGCACTTTATTTGTAGATGAAACAATAAAATATAAAGGTATTTGCTAGCAGCAACCTCTTCATTGGTTACAGATCCCTTCAGTGTGGAATTATTTAGATGACTTACTTCTGCAGAGATTTTGCATATTTACTGATATTGGTGAACTGTAATGACAGAAGTTTGAGTGGCCTTTAATGGTTGAAATTTTCTGAGATGGGTAGTTTTCTCAGGGTCTATATTATATATATTTGAAGTTTCAAAACGTCGAACCTCATATGTTCGACAACATATGAGCGAAGTGTGAAACATCGAAAATATAATACAAAATTTAAAAAAAAAAACCTCAATGCTCTGAGGAGGGGGGCAAGCCCCCTGCTCCCCCAAACCCCCACTACTTAAATATACCAACTCTGAGATCGCACTTCTGTGCAGAAAAGGGAAATTTTCCCATTCTGTGCCGTATGGAGCTGTTACTTTTCACCTTTGAACTTTTTAAAGTTTGATCATATGGTGTCAACCATATGACATTCGAAATTTAAAAAGTTTGAGTAATTATTAGGGACCCTTTTTTCATTATTGGTTTATACATTTTGTTTCATTGTTTACTAGAAGACTGTTCCAAACTATAACTTTAAAACACATTCTAACAAGTGGTGCTGTATTATACAAGGATTATAATTTAATACAATCAGGTTAATACAACCAGGAAGGTGAATCAAAGAATGCAAACATGTATGCTTACTCACAGGATGCAGGTGATCAAAATAGGGAAAGAGACCAGTCACCAATGGCATCCTCCAGGGTTTGGTGCTGAAACTTTTTCTGTTTGGCATATACATCTTAACAGTAAAAGGAAATACCAAAGGGAGAAGTTATTGAATCTCCAAATGACAACCATCATGCAGGAAGGTTTGTCCCAAAGAATAACTGCTGTCAGAATCATGAATTGAAACTAAACTCCAAGAAATACATTATTATATCCTTTGGGAAGTCATCTAATCTGTGGAGCTGTCAAATTGACAATCCCCCCTGAGAACTGACCCAGTTGTTTGGCATTTAGGAACTTGTGTGTATAGTGACTTAACTTTTGACCAACATGTGCCCAGGGTCATAAGAAAGTCTTTCTATATTGCACAGCTTATAAACAAATTGATTGTGACTAGATCTAGAGACGTTATTGTACCCCTTTACAAAGCCAAGCCCTCATTAGGTCAATCATTTTGTATAATGCCCACTTTGGCATTTATCTGTCCAGACCCATGCAACAATTGGAATACCCACAGAGAGAAACTTGCATACTGTTACTTGAAATTGTAACTAAGTAGAATGTGTGAGAGTTGTCCAGCAATGACATTAATATATGACAGGACTGATTTATATTGATAGATTTCTTCCATTTATCAGCTAACATGCCTCACTTATCAAAAATGCATACAAACAGAAAAAGCAGTTCAAAGTCTACTTTCCCCTACATTCTCACAAGTGGAGCATAAGCATCACTGATGTATCAATGATTTCAAGGTAGTAATCACAACTGTAAAAAGGCTGTAAGAAATCAGTAAATGTTTCAGTATAACATCACCAGTACAAATACTAAGTGCTCAGTTAGCTATGCACACTGTGCATCAGAAAAAAAAACATACTTATCCCTGAAGCCAAAAGATAAAAAATAAGGATATGGCACAGTTATCATCATTTGCACAGGATGTTTGTGGGGGGAGGAGCAGGAGGCCTATGCTAACACAAAAGTAGTGAGTATGCATGAGTAAGAAAGACTGGCAGGCAGAAATGTAGCTAATTATCAAATAGCCACTGAGACAGAATGACCTACAAGCATCATGAATGCCACATATAGCTGTTGTATGTGTGTCTGTATGGGAACATAATGTGAAATGTGTGTGAGTGTCTGCATAAACACAGTAAAGCTGTGTGCTAGCTCTACCCCATGGCATGTTGGACAGATATGAGCTGTACATGGTAGAGGTATCAGTTTATCATCATTGCCCCCGACTGTGAGATGTGGCTCTGCCAGGTGTTGCACTGGCACTTCCATGTCCATGAGCAGATGCGTTGATGCTACTTAAACATGAGTGATGTCTGCTTGATGAGCTCTCCACACAACTATGTCCATATCCACGACCCTGTGGCCTACCATGTCTGGATGTGGACACCTCAACCAGATGAAACAATGGAAGTAGTGCCATTACAGGAGCAGGATTGTGCATAGTCACATAGTCTAACAGCAGATGGTGTTGTGGTCTTATGGCCACTTCGATGCTGTCCCCCTCCCAGCAAACTTTCCTGCACAGACATTGCCCATTCCATCATATCATTCACCTGATCCATTGAATCTGCCACATGGCAGAGGCAGTCATGCACGTTATCCTGTGCCACATATAGAACCCTAAACATGTTCTCAGAGGTCCGAGTAGAACATGATTGTGCCTCCATGATGGCCCTAAACATACATCAAGTGGTTTGAAATGATACACAAACATCAGGTGGAGGGTGGACAACAGGCCTCTTCAAGGCACCCTGACCAAACGTCCTTTGTGGCACTTAGGATCATAGGAGGTTACTAGGCTAATGGCCATGGGGCACTTCCAAGCCTAGCCAAGAATTTATCCCCAAAAAGAAACCTCAGTCAGCACCTGCCTGTTGCCCCTGTCAGTGAGGAACACAGGTGGAACCTTGGGACAAATTTGAGGCTTCCCATCCACTCATCAAGGTTGCACTTGATGAGGGTCAGTGAGGTGCTCTGTTTGACATGTATGGGAAGTCTATTTCAGAGACAGAGCAGCCTCTGGGATACAAACCTGTTTCTCCAGTAGGTTTTGTTGATGTCCCATATTAGATTCATGCCTTTTGATAGGGTAGTGCATGAGGAGTTAGACTTACCGCATATAGAGCATCTCTAGTAGAGCAGGGTCCAAGATTGCCTTGTAGGCAAGACACAGATCACTCCTGAGCAATCTGTACGATACCGAGTAGTGTGATAGTGATTTGAGCCTGTCAGCATAAAACAGGTGTTGGAGGCCATGGATTCTCTTTGTGAGGTATTTCAGTGGTTTTGTGCTTGGGACCACATCAGCTGTTACTACTTTGCACTCGCTTTGAATAAAGGAGTACTTTTTTAAATATTTTGGCTTTACCCTTCATTTGGATTTCCAGGGCAGGCAAATCTTTCTGGTTTAGGTATTTCAGTGGCCTTTCCAACTGGTGCTGATGTCTGGAGAGGTACATCACAAATGGGGCATTATATTCAATTACTGGTCTAATGATGGAGGGGTATAGAGAGGTAATAACCTCCTTTTTTCTGGATACAATCCCTTTACTTATGAGATGTAGCACGTAAAAGGCTTTTCTGACCACTACCGCTACATGATGGTCAAATGTGAGTTTATTATCAACTGAGTGCCCAGGTCTTTCACCAAAGGTTGTGTGCCTAGGGGGTTGCATTGATGTGGTGATCAGTAGGGGCCATGTTTTTGCCAAATGGTATGATGATACATTTTTTGCATTTAGCTTGAGGCCATGACTTTGGCACCAGTCATTAATTGCTATCAGACTCTCAGTGTCAGATTCAACATCTGCGCCCTCCCAACTGTGCCTCTACTTGGCCACCATCATCATCACAACCTACTGATATTTTGACATTAGATAGTAAGAGTCCTACATTTCCACTGCCAGGATCACCTGTGATAATAAGCAACGAACACAAGAATGACATTTCTACTACACTAAATATTAAACAAATATATATAATAATAAAGTAATACTGCTTACACATTTGCTGATGGTACAGCAATACACTCATTACACTCTCATCACACATGCAGATAATTATATATGTAAAGCACGGACAGTAATTAAGCAAATAAACATTTGTTTACCATGTGCAGATGTCTACACACTTTGCAGGGAGGATGGTCCTGGAAGAAATGAAGAAAGGAAAGCATGGCAATTAAGCATCACAATGGGAATAGCACAGGAGAGCTGTGAATATGCAATCACTTGTATGTCCTGTAAAAAACAGGTGAAGCTGAAACTTGGCTGAGACATCCACCCACACCCAAACCCATGTGCACTGAACAACTCTCTTGTATTTACTTATCAGTATATGCAGATACAAAAAAAATTCACAGGGAGTGTTAGTCAAATTATATGTTTTACTCTACAAGCAAATACAAAGCTTGCCATATGTAAGCTTACCTGGAAGCTGCTTCTGGGACACACTTGTCCTCCCAGCCACATGAGCAATGACATCAAGCACATGTGCACAGTTTCCAATGAGCTGTCTGAATCTCTGTTAGTGGACAGGAACTCCTCATTTGAAGTCAGTGGAGGCAAGACCACCCCTGTAGTCAACTGCCCTTGGACAACAACAGCTGCTCTGCTATGGGCTGAGGAAATCATATCAGTGGCCTGTCGTCACACCTGTTCATAATTTCTGCTGTAACCTCTGACTCCTTTGACATCATTGACTGACTGGTTCTAAACTTCCTTTCTAGCATCAACTTTCCCACATGTTTTCTCAAGCAGAAAGGCTCCATGTCACCTCAGAGCCTGTATTATCACTTCATTTTCTGTGTCACTGAAAGGGGCTTTCTGTGGATTTATAGGATGGGTACCATAATCCTATGTGACATTAAACACAGCAGGCTAAAACAGGTAAATATCACATAACTAATGTATTACCTACAAGAATTAATTAGAATGCGTACCCTTTTGTCAACATTAAGCACTTGAAAGATGCTTTTCATTTAGTACAACTAAAGGTTAGCTGGTTATCCCGCCACCCCATCACACACAAACAAAAGTTTGTACAAACCAAGAAATACCAGATAAGTAATGTACTTATTTGTTTTCCACAGAAATATCAGGATGCATATGCATTTTCAACAGAAAAGTACTTGAAACATACTTTTCTTCTTGGAACACAGAATGGTGGTGGCTCATCCACGCCCAAAGCACCAAACAAATTAAAGTTTGTACAAACCAAGGAATACCACAGAAGTAAATGTTTATATGATTTCCATAAAATGATCAGGATATGTTCACATTCACAACAGAAAAATCAATTTATGTATGCCAGTCACTTCTCACTGTACCCACCACTCCCGTGGAGATTATCCTGGGCCATTTCAGAAGCAAAATAGAAGTACCAGTAACATGTACATAGCATTTTTCTCCAATAACATAGAATATTATAATTTAAAAAATAATAGTGATGCTGAACGTATAACCTGTCTATCTCTGACATGGAAATGCCTGCCAAAACTGCCTGTGCTATCAGTGAAGTATAAGAAGTGCATACAATTTTCTAGTGGATATATATATATATATGCATACATTTGTTGCATTGAGTTTAAGGCCATGACTTTGGCGTCAATCATTTGTGTGTGTAAGGCCCTCTTGTACAATGTTACATATATTAGATTGTACTTGAATGATACAGTCATACCTTAACCAAATTATAAGTATTCTCTACAGATAAATCACCTTTAAAAAGGAATAAAAATCTGCTGTTTGTTCCAACTACACAAGTCTCCTTAATTTAAGTTCCCTAGCTATGCAGTTCTCTTTTATAGTGTAATTTCAGCCCTCTGAGCACTGTGAAGATGCAAATGAGGTGTGACCTCATAAGAATTGCGGAATACCAAACTTCTGACTTTGTGTAGCAGATGTAAAAATAGTGCAAGTTCTACAGCATTGTTAGTTGCTAATGGCTTGCAAATGTGAATGATAAGTTTGCGAGAGAAGGAAAACATAGCAGCAAGTATGGCAGTTTTCACTGCAGTGGGTGTGTGGAAATAACTTCATTGAGTTTTTAAATGAAATAAAATGCCACCATTTTATCATTTTTGATCAATAATAGCAAAACTTTGCTGAAAACTGTTAATCACTGTCATGTATTTTTATCACACATTTTAAAGGAAAATGATAGAAAATGCACTATACACTGCATGTCTGAGAATACAGTAGGGATGAGGAAGAATGGAACAGTACTAACAGAAGACAGCTACATTTGTGCAAACATATTCAGCAATGGTTGCATGTTCACTCATTGCACTAAATATGTGTTACACATGTACAACCGAGAATGTCCAAGTGCATGTCATGTTAATACTGTAGAGGAAATGTGAATTGCTTGTATGCACACAATTTGATTGCTTTTGCAAATCTGTGTCTGTGGCAAGGAGAAATAACACACTCCAACTATGTTTTGTAATTTCATTACTTTGATAGTTCAAATCCATAGCTGTGTAATTGTTTAGCATGTGCTTAACGTTATTTTTTGTCTTTAATATTTACATGGCATGCAGCTTAGTGCAAAGATGGTAAACTGCAGAAAAAATTAAAATTAATGTTATTTGCCTTAAAACTCGCAAACAAACTTAGCTGCAATCTGCAGCAGTCAGTGCTTTGAATGATAATGACAGTAGAAATTACCCCTGTGACCCAAACATGTGTATTGCTCAAGATGTAAAGACCTTGAGGTACACAAAGGAGAAGATAGGTAGACAGTAGTTCAAGTTCCACAGGATTATTTTCTGAATAACAATCATAATGAGTATTTACAGAAATAGTTTATATCTGCTTTTTCTTGTGTCATTTGCACGTTGCAAACCTGTGTGCAAACAGGGTTCAATGCCAAAGAAAAAAGAAACATTGTTTCAATGTAATTGTTACAAAGATACTGATATATTTTTATATAACCCACTTTCCTAATTGCAAACAGGTTAAGAGGGATTCCACATTTGTCAGCACTCTAAATAGTATTGACTGAAAACATATACCTACTCCCTAGCTTGGCCTGTGGCACCAGGTGCAAGTTTGTGGCCAAAACACAGGTGAGCCAGGGTTCTAATACAGTACGCTTCACTTTATATTAATGGTGTTCCACTGTTACTTCTAACAGTAATAACAATATAAAGATAATTATAAATAATAGGTTCATAGGTTGGTACCAGGCTATCGACCCTAGGGCCTATACAAGCCTAGCCATAACAATTCTCTGGATATTTCTTCCCACAATATTTACTTCCCTGGACCCCTGTCTAGCAAGGTGACTGACATGATCCCCGAGGTGAATTTTCTATTTCCCATCCAATTGTCAAGAGTCCTTTTGAAGAGGGCCAGGGAGGTGCTCTGCTTGACATGTATGGGCAGTCTATTCCAGAATATGGGAAGTCTCTGGGTCAGGAACCTATCCCTCCAGCATGTTTTGTTCATTGTGATGACAAGGTTTAGATCCCTGGAGTGTGTGGCTCTGAGGAATTGGAATTTCTTTAAGTGGAGCATGTCCAACAGCTCAGGGTTTGACACGGCCTTGTATGTTATGCAGAGATCACCTCTGAGTAGATGATATGCCACAAAGTATAGCTAAAGTTTTTTTGGACGGTCAGCATAGGGCATCTGCTTTAGGCCTGTGATTCTTTTAGTGAGGTATTTATGTGGCCTTTTCAGCTGTTACAGATGTCTTGTAAGGTACATACCAAATGGGGTGTTGTACTGTATAATGGGTCTAATGAGGGATGAGTACAGTGGGACAATGACCTCCTTTTTTCTGGATGAAAAGCCCTTAGTGATGAGGTGTGCTACATAGAAGGATTTCCTGACTGTTGTGGCAATGTGGTTATCGAAGGTGAGACCATTGTCCACCTGTGTCCCTAAGTATCTCATAAGACTTTCAGTGTTTAGTGTACTGCCACCTATGTGGTAATTCACAGGTACATGTTTTTTCCCAAATGGGATAACTATACATTTCTTGGCATTAAGCTTGAGCCCATGGCTCTGGCACCAAGCATCTGTTTCTGTAAGGCCCTTTTGTAGAATATCCACATCATTTGGGGATTCAATAATGGCTCCCAGTTTGTAGCCATCTGCGAACTTTGTTAGCCAGAGTCCCTTAGTGTTGGCCTGTACTTCAGAGAAGTAGATGCTAAACAAGAGCGGTCCCGGGACTGAACCCTGAGGTACTCCACTTGTCACCTGTCTAGAGCTGGATTTGGAGTCAGCTACTTTTACAGTCTGGGTTCTGTCAGTAAGCCACTTGGCAGCCCATCAAGTGAAGTAGGGATTTATGCCCAGCTTAGTAAGTTTATCTATGATTCCAGAGTGGGGGATGGTGTAAAAGGCCTTGGTGAGGTCCAGATAGGTTGTGTGGACCTCCTTACCCTTGTCCATAGCTCTGGGGACTAATTCGAAGAAGTCAATCAGGTTCAGGAGACAAGATTGGCCCTTCACAAACCCAAACTGGGTGGGGTCCAGTGTTTGAAGGTTGCCAATGTCTTTGTTTATAAGTTGCATGTAATGCATTTCATGCCCCTGCAGATCAAGCTCGTCAGACTGATGCGATGGTAGTTCCTGGGATCCAAGATGGATCCCCCTTTGTGGAGTGGGATAACTGTAGCTGTGCGCCACTCAGTGGGCAAGAAGCCTGAGGTGAGGCTATGATTAAACATGACATTTAGGTGAGGTGTCAGTTCATTTTGTAGTTCATGTAGTACATAGCCCGGGATGTCATCTGGTCCCATGGATGTTTTATTCTTAGCTTTGGAGAGTGTGATTTCTACCTGTGTGGCCATGATTACCGGAATTTGGCAATCTTTTGGTATTTAGATGGGTCCTTTAGGGGGCGAGAA
Organism: Protopterus annectens; assembly: GCF_019279795.1. Taxonomy (NCBI): domain Eukaryota; kingdom Metazoa; phylum Chordata; order Ceratodontiformes; family Protopteridae; genus Protopterus; species Protopterus annectens. The sequence continues at coordinate 1,906,013,202 of NC_056735.1, forward strand.
GGGGGTGAAGTTAGCACTAAATCGATCTGCCAGGATATTGGCAATATCCTTGGGATCAGTATATTTAATGCCATTCTGTTGTAGTTCAGAGCAGATCTAAGCATTGCCATTTAGATTCTTGACATAACTATAGAACGCCTTCTGGTTGTCTTTGGAATCTTTAGCAATTTTATTTTCGTAACTTGCTTTGGAGGACTTTATGAGGGATCTCAGCTTCTTACTGAGACTGGTAAGGGAGATTTTTGCATCCTGGGATTTTCCTCTTTTCTGCAACAGTTTCTTCCTTTTGTTGTATAGTTTGCTTATGGCAGTGGACCACCAGATCGGCTTCCTTTTTTTGGAGGAGACATGATTCCTGCACGAGTGTATGTGCTCATACAGTGCCTTAGTGTAGGACTCAGCAGTCAAACTTTCAGCTTCCGTCTGCATGGATGTCATGAAGTTTGTCACTTTTGACTTGAGTAGCATGAAGTTGGCTTTGGAGAAGTTTTTTACAGATGCTTCTTTACTAGCGGGAGGGGGTGGAATGTGGATGTCAAGGGTGATTAGCTTATGGTCAGACCTGACCAATGAGGGGGTGACCACTACTGTGGAGCATATATCTCCCATGTTAGTAATGACCAGGCCTAGGATATTGGAGCCCCTGGTGGGACAATGGATTAGTTGATCCAGGGCATTGGAATATATGAATTCCAAGAACCGTTGGGAAAAGGTGTTGGTACCTGAGTAGGTTTCAGACTTAATGGCAGGGTAGTTCATATCACCCAGTATTAGGGTGTTTGGTTATATCTTAATATTTTCCAATATGTTTAGAAAAGTGTAGTGAGAATCTTGGGGCATGGTGGGGGATCTGTAGCAAGCTACAGTTTGGATTGTAGTCTTACCTAGTGTTAGTTGCACCTGGAGAATTTCAGATGCATTGTGTTGGGCAACTAACCTGGAGCTGTGAATATCCTTGGTGAATATGGGCACTCCTCCACCTTTAGTGTTTCAGTCTTGGTTTGGTGGCCGAAACGTGAGGTAAGAGTTGTAGCCTGGTATTGCAGGGGTGCTCTCTGGAGCCTTGAACCAGGTCTCAATTACTGCACAGATATCGATGTTCTCCATTTTTAGGAGTACCTCAAAAGAGTACGTTTTGAGGTTTAGAGTTCTAGCATTGAGTTGCATTACCTTCAGATTTTGCATGCTTTTATCCGTTACGGTGGTGGTTTTGTCCTTTGAACCTTGCCTAAAAAGGCACTATAGGGGTGGCAAGAGCTTTAGCCAGTAATCTGAATCCCAGGGGAGACAGGTGCACACCATTTCTGGCAAAGCATTGTGGTTTGTCAATCATGTCATCCCAGGCAGACAGATACTGAATCCCCTTTGAATGACACCAGAAGCTTAGCCAGTTGTTGAAGTCAATCATTTTTTGCTTATACTGTGTTATCACTTTGGGGGAAGGCAGGATGCTACTCAGGGCTAGGGTCATACCTGCCTGGGTAACATGATCTGAGAGCTCTTCCATGTCTCTTTTCATGTAGTCCAGGGAGTCGCGTCTCAAGTCATTCACTCCAACATGGACAATGACAGAGTTGTATTTGTACTTGTTGTGGAGTGATTTGAGTGCATGCATTATGTGGTGGATCCTGGCACCTGACTGTAATTTTTTCCTTGTTCAGCCTGGTGAGTGGGACATCAGTGTGCCTGACTATAGAGTTGCCTATGACTAAAGCGTTGGGTACATTTTCTTGACTTAGGGGCTGTTGTTAGGTGGCACACTGGTGTTGTGACCTATGTGTCACTTTGGTTGTGACTGGTGTTTGCATTTCAGCTTCCGAGGTCCTTGCTGCTTGGGCAGGTTAATAATAACTATGTATAGCCAGTTGTCTAAGCATACACATGGTATTATATTTATTATACTGTAGGTGTATCTGGTGTAGCATGACAATTATGGTTTTGTAATGAAAAATTTATTTTCTGACCTGAAATGGACTTCATAGTTTACTGACAGTCATCTACACATCTCAGCAACACAGGTATAGCATTGTAACAGAATGTATTGCTTGATCTCAACCAGAACTCAAAAATATACTCTAAAAGTAATACAAATGTTTCCATTTCCAGTACATTGTCACACACATTACTCATGCATCATACCTGAAAATGCATAAGCCAGGACCTTGTCATGTCAGGGGTCCCCTTCACATGGTCAACATTTCAGAATGTCGAAGGCCATACGGCAGAGATCATATGGTCGACATTCGAAATGTCGACCATGTGGAACCAGCATCTCTGTACAGTGTGGAATGGAAAGATTTCCATCTTCTGCACTTTAGTGTGATTTTGGAGTTGGTATATTTAAGTTCTGGGGGAGTGGGGGGCTCTGCCCCCCACAGGGGGTGGTGAGGGGGCATAGCCCCCTGCTAGCAGCGTGAAGGTAAGTTTTTGTTGTGTTTTATTTTTTATTCCATGGTCGACATTTCAAATGTTGTTCATATGGTCTCGGCCATATGGTCTTTAACATTCTGAAATGTCGACCATGTGAAGTAGATCCCATGTCACACACTTACATAGTTAACTAAAGTATAGCACCCTTCACTTTTTAAGGTGTATATTATTAATGGCCATGGTTGGCAAACTCTTCTTCTGCAGGAATGAGGAAAAACACCAATAGCTAAATATATGTACTCTCTATGTTACAGGATTTGAATCCCACATTGTACAAATTACTTTTATCAGTGTGCAAGACCCCAAAAAATATGTGTCAAGTCGTAAAACTGATCCCCCCCCCCCAAATGAAGGACTTAACAGCAAGTCATTTAACATATCAGTGTTGACCAATGAACGAATTGTTATCAGGTCTATCAGCATAAATGCTATAAATTAATGCCAACTGTCATATTGGGCCAGATTCACGAAGGCTTGCACAGAGTCTAAGAGTAGAGTAAGACTCCAGACATCCAATATGTCTGCCGAGCGATCCAGCAACAGCCGGCAGGGGCGTGCATGAGAGCTCCTAAAACTACTCTTGCACGGACAGTATTATGTTATGCAAATTAACTCATTTGCTGCTGAAAGCTGGGCAAATGAGGTAAATTTGTGATCCAGGAAACATTAACCTGTCCGAGTAAGAGTAGAGTTATTTGCAGAAATGTACTCCATTGGTAACGGAGTACCGTTCTGCAAATAGCAAAACAGAGCTATGACAGCTCCAAATAAAGGATGCATCCAGTTGAGGAAGCATGCCAATGGCCAAACATAAGGCCATTGGCATTTTTATCTGTTGCAAAATATTAAAAATAATTTTTTCCCCGATCTCCGATGTTTAAGCATAGTGCAGCGCAACGCCGTGTAAACGTGCGGCACTATAAAAAACAGAAAATAAAAAGAAAAAAGTCAAAAATAGGCATTTTATTAAAAATATTCCTATGCCATGCAGGTGAATTTTAGGCTGAGGACAACACGGCTACTGAGTAGTGGTTGCTAATGGGGAAGCTCAGTTTGAGAGATGTAACCAAGCATAGTAGGCAATCCTATGCAAATGAGGATAAGGATAGTGAATCCCAATTTTCCCTGCTATGTGAGCCATGTCCCTAGAGTGTAAGTGTAGGATTAGGGGAGTAGTAGAGTAGAAGATAGGTGACATCATGAGGGGGTATGTATCAAAGACTGTAAGCTTATTGGAGCAGAGTGGCATGTGTTTGCTGTGAGTTACTCAGGACTGGAAGAAGCGTGTCTACAGTTGTCATAACTGAAACCCAGAAACCGAAGGTGTACGCCATGGATATCACTAAAGTTTCTTGCAAAGATGCTTACACTGTGTGCGTGCGTATGCACGCCTGTAAACCCGTCTATGCCTGCGTGCATGTGTGTGCACCTGTGTAAGCCTATATAAGCCTGTGTGCGCGTGTGTGCACCAGTGTAAGCCTGTGTAAGCCTGTATAAGCCTGTGTGCATGCGTGTGTGTGTTTGTGCTTGTTTGCATGGCACTGCCTTCTGTGGAAACAGAAAGGGAAAAGGAAGGAAAAGAAGTAGTAGGAAGTTAACCAAGGAGAAGTAGCAGAGCTGCCAGGTGAAATCAATCAGAATCAGCCAATTACACAGGCAGTACACAAGCCCAGCCCAGCCCAGCAATTAAAACTCAGCAAACAACATTCCCCCATGTTTTTCTCAGAAACACTGCAATACTGCAGTCTACAAACAGAAGTGAAAACTTAAAAAGCTTAACTGAGACAAAAAAATGTTAGGGGCTGCCATTGCTATTATAAGGCAACATGTGTAAGATGCTGAGGATGGTGCCATTGCGAATGCTGCTGAGCAACCCACAGTGAGGATACGGTGAAGAGTGTACAGACCCAGGGTAACCTACCAGGGGCTACATGAGCTGGAGATAGTGGAGCGCTATAGAGTGGACAGAGACCTCCTGCAGCAAATTGTTGAGCTGTGCAAGCCACGCCTCACACACAGAACCAACAGAGGGGACCCCATCCCAGTGGAAACTAAGGTATGTGTTGACCTAAGAATACTAGCAACAGGTACCTTCCAGAGACCAACTGGTGATATGATGGGGATTTCACAGGCATCAGCATCCAGGGTACTGCACCAGTTCCTTGCCATGTCAGCACATGTCGGTGATCATGTATATTTCCCCAATTCCTGTGAGGCATTGGCCAGCAATATGCGTCTCTTCCAGCAAATAGTGGAATACCCTGAAGTAGTGGGTGCAATTGACTGCATGCACATACACATCAAAGCACCAGCTGGTGAGCGGGGTAGGGCCTACATCAGCCGCAAGGGCTTCCACTCCATCAACTGCCAGGTCGTGTGCGATGCCCAGGGAATAATACTGAATGTGTGTGCTGGCTGCCCTGGAAGCTACCACGATTCCCATATCTGGCATCTGACACAGCTGTGCCAGACATTTGCCAATGGGGAAATCCCTGACGGTCACCTAGTGGGGGATGCTGGATACACACTGGAGCCGTGGCTGATGACACCCATCAGAAATGCACACACACCTGAACAAGAACTCCATAATGAGGCACATGCACAAACACGAAATGTAATCGAGCATGTGTTTGGGATGCTCAACTCATGGTTCCGGTGCCTGGACACATCTGGTGGAGCCTTGCAGTACTCACCAACTACATGTACCCACATTGTCATGGTATGTGCCATGCTACACAATATGATCCTGCAAAAACAGCTGCAGCAGGAACAGCATGGGGCAGGGCTAAACAGCCCCCTACCATTGCCAAGGCCTGCACAAGCAGAGCGTGACTCAGAGGAGGAACAACCTGAGCCTGCCCCAGTAGGCAGAAGGAGGCGTGCCCAGTATGCCTTGGCCTTGGCAAAGAGGCAACGCATAGCACATACAATGGCTCAGTAGGAACCCTGGAAATGATAACTGTCTCTGACACACACATAAAATAAAAGGGATGCCTAACTTGACACTACCTGTTTTCACACATGTATAGGGAGTGTACTATGTGCATCCAACATAGGCAGCCCTGCAGCACCACCTGAGGCATGATTGCCATGTTTTGTGCAATATAAAGCAGTGCTAAGCAGCTTTTACCACTATTTAGTATATGTAAACAAAATTGCCCGCACTAACCAGCGCAACGTTGGGCAACGTTGATCAATGTTGGGCAACGTTGAGCAATGTTGGGCAAGGTCGGCCAAAGTCAGGTAAACATGCTCATATTTGCTTTACTGTTCCTTAAGCAGTCTGGTCTGCCCAGCATGAAAATAAAAAGCAGTGACAGGGCTCAAACCCAGGATACTGTACACTATAGTCACAGTACTGAACCACTAAGCTATGACAGCATTTCACTGGCACAGACACAGCAGGACAATTGTACACTAATGCAAACACAAAGAAATGCTGTAGCATGCCCCTAAAGAGGTATATGGGTAACCTCCCCCACAGGCTTATGCAGACAGAGAACAGCAGGCCAGGCGGTGAGATGTGGTTTGGGTAGGCTATGAATTCGCAATCTAATATATGTGACATTGGACACTAAGATCTGTAGTACAGTAGTATGCCTTAAGCCAGTACGATAGGCAACAGTACAGACTGAAATGGTGTACCTTACATAGCAGTGCAGACCTAGCAAATGTGTATAAGTGTCAGGTGAAACCCTCATCCTATGTACACCCACAGTAGCAATCAGGTGTGCCCCCGGGTAGAAATGTACAAAGAATAGCTGTCCCCCCTGTATGTAGAAATGTTGATAAGTCTATGCAAAGTGTTTCATGGAAGTTCTGCATGCACAACATGATCCCTGTTGATTTATAACACAAAGGTGAGCCCTGCTGTAAGAATACAACTTGATTTTCCACACACATATAGTATAAATGTCTATACCAGGCATGCTCACACACATCAACAAATGTAGTGGATTTCATTCAGCATCACACTGAAAGGTTATACTGGGCATGCTCACACACTGTAATAAACGAAGCAAATGTCAGGCAACAACATACTGAAAGGTCATACTGGGCATGCTCACACACTTAGGCTAAATATGGAGGTGATAATAAGGGATCTATGGACAAATGTGGATAGTCATCTCTACTTCCAGAAACACATTCACAAAGTAGTCAGAATATCATGCAATGTGTTCCCACAAACTGCCAAGGTCTGTACATGTAGGTCAAAGGAGGTTACCTCTACTCATCAGTCATCAGACCCGTCAGACAGTACCACAACACACTTGCAATGAATCGGACTAGGCACCTTCAGCAGCTGGAAAGACCACTGAAGTACCTCAACAAGAGGATTACTATCCTCAAACAGTTGTCCCATGCAACAAGACTGAATTCAACCCAATCTGTACTCTGTTGCATAGTGTCTACTCAGGAGATCTCTGCACAACAGACAGGTCCATGTCATGGCAACACTCAGATCTGTTCTGAGTTACAGCTCAATGGCACTAAATATACAGACCCAACTGATACTGCCAACATCCTGGCAGATAGGATCAGTGTTAACTTTACCCCCCTCTCACCCATGAAAGAGCACATCACTATAATGGAAGACTGCAAGGTTGCTGTCATCACGGCTGCACAGGTAAAAAGCACTCTCCAAAGCCAGTATCACAGCAGCCATGGGACCAGATAACCTCCCAGGCTGTGTTCTACGCAAACCACAGAATGAACAGGCACCACACTGACGTACTATGTTCAGTCATAGCCACATCTCAGGCTTTGTTCCAGCTGAATGGTGCGCAGCGACCGTTATCCCACTACACAAGAGTGGAGACATCACAGACCCCAGGAACTAGCGCCCCATTAGACTGATGAGCCTGCCCTTCAAGGCCATGGAATGTATCATCATACAACTTATAAAAAATACATTTGTAATCCCCAAATCCTGGACCACAACCATGTTGGGTTTGTAAAATGCAGATCATGTCTCCTAAACCTGATAGATGACATTGAAGCAGTCTCCAGAACTGTAGACAAGGGTAAGGTGGTTCACACAGCCTATGTAGATCCTGCCATGGCTTACAACACCATCCCACACTCTGTAAATATAGATAAACCCACTAAATGAGGTATAAATTGCTATGTCACAAGATGAGTTGCCAACAGGCTTACTGACAGAACACACAGTGTGAAAGTAGCAGACTCCACGTATGACTTTGGACCAGTGACAAGTGCAGTACCACAGGGTCCAGTCCTGGGTCTTGTCCTGTTTAGTGTCTACTTCCCTGAAGTAAACTTTAACATGGAAGGTCTGTGACTACTGAAGTTTCCAGATGACTGCAAACTAGGAGCCATAATTGTAAACACTAAAGATGTGGACATCCTACAAAAAGGCCTCACTGAGACAGATGGCTGTTGTTAAAGCCATGGGCTCAAGCTCAATGCCAAAATGTGCATTATCATCCCCTTTGGTAAAAACTCTGTAGTCATGAACTACAACATAGGTGGTAGTATACTTAACACTGAAAGTGTGACAAGAGACCTTGGGTCACAGGTGTACAGTGGACACAACTGTGATAATCACATCCCCACAGTAGTCAGGAAATCCTCCTATGTGGCACACCGCATCACAAAAGGTGTCTCATCCAGAATAGAAGAGGACATTGTTCCCCTCTACTCATCACTCACTAGAACCATAATAGAGTACAATGTCCCTTTTGCTATGTACCTCACAAGACAACTACAACAACTGGAAAACCTGCAGCAATACCTCATAAAGAGCATTAGCAGCCTGAAACACATGCCATACACAGACCATCTCAAAATGCCCCCGCCGTACTCCCTTGCATATCGCCTACTCAGAGGTGTTCTTTGCCTAACATACAAAGCTATGTCAAACACAGAGCTGTTGGACATGCTCCACGTAAAACACTCACATTCCCTCTGATCTTCAGACCCAAAACCATGAGTGAAATAACAAAGGAAGGGGTGTATCCATTTACCTTATGGATACCCACACCTACAGGTTAGTGGCACAGCATGAGACCTTAGAGACCATGCAAGTGCAACTAAAATTGGGCAAAGCTGCTTATCAGATTGTAGCCTGCTACAGATCACCTACCTTGTCTCAGGAGTCTCACCCAGTAGTCCTGAGAACAGTGGAAAATACAAAGGTCCTATCAAACACCATTATATGAGGAGATTACAACTACCCAAACATTGAGTGGGAGAATTACTCGTGTACAACGTCCTTTGGCCAATGTTTCCTAGAGTTTAAAAACCCTAACACTCTGGAACAGCTGGTCACCATGCCCACTAGAGGTGACAACATACTGGACCTGATCATCACCAACATGGGGTACCAGTGTACCACAACAGAGATAAACCCCTCACTGGTAATATCAGATCATAAAGTAATCACACTGGACATCCACATCCCCCCCCCCGTCAATGAAACCACTGTGGAGACATTTTCAAAAGCAAACTGCACACTTCCCAAGACCAAAGTGGAAAGTTCCAAAGCCCCCTTGCTATAGGATAATGCCATACAATCTGCTGAAAAATTGACAAGTGCATCCTATGAGCATCTACAGGGATGCATTGATCGAGACATCCCAAATAAAACCAAGATGCACTCCTTCAAAAATAAGAAACCAATCTGGTGGTCATCACCCATAAATAAGGTAGACAACAGCAGGAGGAAACAAACACATGATAGTGCAAACGTCACAAAAGGAAAGGCATCACTGATCATTATTAGGAAGAAACAATGATCGCTCCTAAAATAATCCAAGGTCAGTTTCTAAAGACAAATTGCCAAGGAATGCAAGAATAACAACCACAAAGCCTTCGTTAGTTATACCAAACATTTAGGTGGCAATTTCCAAATATGCTGTCAGGTACTGAAAAATGGTAAGAAATACACTGAACCAACTTACATTGCCCACATCCTGGGGGGCAGGTTCAGTGCAAACTCCCCCCATCACCCCCAAAAGGGCCTGTGTCCATCCCAGAAGAATACAGAGACCCAGACTTCATGGACTTGCAGGTAAAGACAGCCCTCTCCAAAGCTAAGAACACAGCATCAATGGGACTGGATGGTGTCCCAGGCTGCGTCTTACACCAGCCCCAAAAGGAACTACACCCTCACCTATATTCACTGTCCAGACTCAATCGTACCACAGGCTATGTAGCCAAAGAATGGCATACACCAACAGTCATCCAGCTCCACAAAGGGGGTGCCACAACAGAACCTGGAAACCATTGCCCTATAGGTCTACTCAGCCTTGTCTGTAAAGCTATGGAGCAAATTATCATGGAATCCATAAACAGAGACATCGGGGACCTCCAGACACTGGACTCTACCCAACTTGGCCTTGTTAAAGGCAGATCCTGCCTCCTAAACCTAGTTGACTTATTTGAAACAGTTACCAAGGACATAGATGGAGGTGAAAGTAGCCCACACAGCCCATTTGGACCTCTCTAAGGACTTTCTACACCATTCCCCACTCTGTCATCATGGACAAGCTTACCAGCTTGAACATTAACAGCTATGTCACAGGATGGGTGGCCAAGTGGCTCACAGATCAAACACACATGTTCAGGGTTGAGTGTGCCATGTCCGACTCTAAACCAGTCACAAATGGCATCACACAGGTCTTGGTCCTGGGACCCCACCTGTTCAGTAGATACTGCTCAGAGGTACAGGCACGCACGGGAGGAGTATGGCTGAACAGGTTTGCAGATGACTGCTAACTGTAGTCCATAATCGACTCTACGGCTGACACAGACATCCTCCAGAAGGGTCTTGCAGAGACAGATACCTGGTGTCAAAACAATGCCCTCAAGCAGAATGCCAAAGAATGCATAGTCATCCCCTTTGAATAAAACAAAGTGCACACAAATTACCACATAGGTGGTAATTCGCTTTGTACGGAGAAAGTCTTGATGGCCCTGGGGGCACAGGTAGATAGTAAACACTCCTTTGATGATCACATGGCCAAAGTGTTTAGACATTCCTTCTATGTAGGCCACCTAATGTCACCTAATGTAACCCACTTTGTCTAGTCTGATGATGTCACCATCCTACAAATATACCTGTGGAAAGGAACACTTACAGTAATGTATATAGCGCATCATGTAAATGCGTACTCTTGTCGTATCATGAAATAGTTAAGTAGGGGTTTGAATCCTGCACTTGACAAGTGTGTGTTTGTGTGTTATCTCCTTGGAAAGGAGCAACCTTTTGGGAGAGTAGTACAACACCTTAAAAGTGGTATACTAATCTTTCTCAAGTCTGATGATGTCACCATCCTACAAATATATCTGTGGAAAAAAGAGCTCCTTGTAATGTGTACAGCGTGTCATGTTAATGCGTACTCCATAAATATCATGAAGTAGTTAGGTAAGGGTTTGAACCCTGCACTTGACAAGTGTGTGTGTGATCAACTTGGAGAGGAGCAACCTTTTTGGAGATTTGTAAAACACCTTAAAAGTGGTATACTAATCTTTCTCAAGTCTGATGATGTCACCATCCTACAAATATACCTGTGGAAAAGAGAACTCCCATTGATGTGTATAATGCTTTGCGCTAATGCACACTCCACTAGTATCATGATGTAATTAGGTAGGGGTTTGAATCCTGTACTTGATAAGTGTGTGTGATCTCCTTGAAGAAAAGCAATCTTTTTGGAGAGTTGTAAAACACCTTAAAAGTGGTATACTAATCTTTCTCAAGTCTGATGATGTCACCATCCTACAAATATACCTGTGGAAAAAAACTCCCAGTAATGTGTATAGCGCGGCATGTTAATGCGGACTCCAGTAGTATCATGAAGTAGTTAGGTAGGGGTTTAAATCCTGCATTTGACAAGTGTGTGTGATCTCCTTGGAGAGAAGCAACCTTTTTGGAGAGTTGTAAAACACCTTAAAAGTGGTATACTAATCTTTCTCAAGTCTGATGATGTCACCATCCTACAAATATACCCGTGGAAAAGAAAACTCCCAATAATGTGTATAGCGCGTCGTGTTAATGTGTTCTCCTCTAGTCACATACAGTAGTTAGGTAGGGGGTTGAATCCTGCACTTGGTGATTGTGTGTATGTGTGGTGAGTTTTGCTTTTACTACTGTATGACAACAGTACGTGCATTGCACATGTCAGGTAGCTGTGTGGCAAATACATATACGTACATCTGACCTCAATTATTTCATAGGTGGGAACCCTGCTTTCTCCATGAACACATCTGTTATCTTTGCCAGAGTGTGCTGCCACTTTCCAGACCTTAGGTCACATCTGTATGCTTGTGACAAGGCCAGCCACTGCAGTGATCCCTGGCCTAGGTCATCCATGTCACACACACTCATTACGGTTTCTATTGAATTGTGTGAGTGAGGGTTTCTGGCTGAGGTATATTACAGACCTGTTCAAACACAGCAAAGTCTATCAATGATGGCTATTCATTATAGGTGTACAACAACCTTTGTGGATATGCATGCAGACCCCTTATTGCTTATGTGATCCAGCGAGGGATTTCTAAATACCTTTGGAAATGTGATTACCAAAGTAGAGATGATGTAACACTTGGCTGCATGTACACATCGGTACCTGTTCAACATGTTGGTGGCTTCTACCTATGTGGTACTGTGGGGATACTATGTTTTGTAAAGGTGGATGACTATGCTCTGGTTGGCTTATAGCTTTACAGCATGGGTTTGACAACAGGTATCTGTCTGTATGATACCCTTGTGGAGGATGTGTGTGTCATCTGGAGAATGCATTATAGGCCACAGTATGCATTTCCAGACGTGGATGGACATATCCCTACTGTGATTGCTTGTACCTAAGAGAGCTATATGGCAAACAAGATTGGTCTCAGGAATGGGTGCAGGTGAATACCACTGGTTACTGGCATAGTATAGTACCTGAAGGATTCAAATGTTACTGTGTGTCCTACATATGTGTGTCAGTTGTCAAGCCATCATCTAATGATTGTTTATGGTCAGGCTGTTGAGGTTATGTATACTACCAGAATGCAAAACAATGACAGATAGTAACAGTATCACCCACAGTACAGTGTCAAACCATGTCATACACACATGTGTACTCAAGTTCCAAAATGTGTGTAGTACAATGCATACTGGCCATCAATATAAACTATGCAATGTTACTGTGTAACACAGGGCATGTCACCCTGCCCATGTGTCCACTATGCACGTACATGCAGACAGTGCACCTCCACCATGTTCACAAATGCACACCTGCAAATCTGTGCTACACACATCCCACACATACTGTCCACTCTCTAACACATGCTGCCAATACTACACACATCAGCCAAGTGGCACATGGGCGCACAATACACTATTGGAACTAACACTGGTGTAAACAATTCTACATTGACAATCATAACACTAATGCATCATGCCTGCTCAGCTACACCTTCAAGGATATCATTACACTCTACTGCTGACAACATGCTAACATTGCTATACTGCTGGAAAGTCACCCTATGCATCAGCACCATGGTAGCCTGTTCCTGCATCAATGTTACAGATGACAGGAGGTGGCACAGGTTTCATCATATGCACAGGGTGTGTTGTTGGTTTGCCAGAGGCCTGCATTGAGCCATACAATCGACATGTATGTGTGTGTGTGTGTGTGTGTGTGTGTGTGTGTGTGTGTGTGTGTGTGTGTGTGTGTGCATGTGTGTGTGAGGTCCAAGAGTACTACTATAGGCCAATGTTGATGTAATGAGTGCAGGTATGTGTTAGCCCTAGGTGTCTGTTTTATGTGTGTGTGTGTCTGCATGCACACAGTTCCACCATGTGGCTGCCATATATGGGGATGTGTGGGACAGCCACAGACTGTACCTGCCAGGATTTGCAGATCACCGTCTCTGGCCACGGACACGGTACCTGTGCCTGGCAGGTGTGCTGCTGACAGTATCAGGTACTAAGCCAGACTGGGTACTATCCTCAGAGGTGTACAGATGTACACTAGACCCAGGTCCCTGCTGGGACTGTCCAGAGCCATGTGCACATGGTCTTCTAGGATGGTCTATGGACAGCCCACTCCCAACATTTTTGGGGCTGGTACTGGCACTACGGGAGCGGCTGTGGCTTGAGGGACATCTGCAGCGACTGCCAGCTGCTGATGTTGCTGGCATACGTCCATGTCCACGTCTCAACCATCCCGCACTGTCCTGACACATGGACATGACATTGCGGAAGACATCTAATGTCTCACCCCAATGTCTATTAGTGACCTAAGTGTAATTATGGATGGCACCTGCTAGGTCAGGAATACTGTCAATTACAGTGCTGTTATGTGCCCTCTGTGCTCTTAGTCCCTGTCTGGTGTACCGTTCCATACATGCCTGTGCCTCCATGACAGCCTGGAACATACGTGAGGTTGTAAGACCTGTGGCATGTCTGCCAGGGGCATGATGAGCAGCAGTGCTCTGACAAGAACCCCTGGGCATCTGTCTATGTAGTACCCTTCCAGACATCTGGGTATGGCTGCTGTGTCGGGATGCATGTGCCATAGATACCACACTGTCCTGGCCAATGCCGACTGTACACTGTCCCTCAGCTAAGGGCATTGGTGATGGATGTATTAGCAGTATGACTGTTTGCATAGATGGGGTGGAAACTTGTGTTCTGTCGATTGGTGGCCCAATGACAGACCCTGGCAAACATGCTTGTGCCTCAACACACCTATCCTCATCATCACTATTTTGCTCAGTGACATCAGGTTCCCTGCTACAGTGAACCAGCCCAACCTCATCACCTGTGAGAGGAAGACAGGAAAAACACTTTACAACCTGTACATGATATCGGAACACATGCACACATGCACACATGAACACATGCACACATGCACACATGCACACATGCACACATGAACACATGAACACATGCACACATGCACACAAATACACTCCTCACTTAAACACACACACACACACACACACACACACACACACACACACACACACACACACACACACACACACCACCAGCAATCCAGAACATACTCAATAGCGGTTGATGGTGGGGTAAATTATCACAAGCCAAACAGACATATCACATGTGTCAGCATGCAGGATGTGTGTTGCTCAACAGCGTGCAGTGCGGGTGTAAACAGCCCTTGCTAATAACAGTATACATGGCTCTGATGCATGTGTGTTGTTGTTCAGTGATTGGACTCATCCTGGAACGCAATGTGTACATGGACACAACATTGCTGTTCACGTATTGAAAGCTCTGTAATGTCCTGTGCACCATCACTCACAGGTATACATGCCATGGCTGCATGTGTATCTGTGTGTCACATAGATATCCATTTCTGATTAGAGCGTCTGTCTCTTTAGCAGATGATTGTAGACAAAGGTTTAGCACATGCATGCTATGTATACACACAGGATGAGTGGTGCATGTATACCTGTTGGAATACCATTGCTCAACATAGCCATTGTACAGTGGTTATGGTGAGTGTAGGACATATTGTGTACATGCCAGTGCCAGCCATGACATGGCATGCTACAACACAACTGCAACATTAAACATCACACATACTCAATGTGTGTCATGTGACCTATACACTCCATAGCATTACAAGACATATATGTGTCCCTTTGTACAAATGGTGATTGCTATGCATATTGTGTATAGGTGCATATGTTTGCACACACACAACAGTGAGGTGCATAGCAATGAATGCTATGTGTAGTACTGTGGTTACTTTAACTGGATGGGGTGTAGTACCATGAGCCATCATCATGCAACATCATGTGGTCACTCAAGGCTACTAATGTGTGCCAGACTGGCACCTAGCATGCTGTACCTGAACTGCAGTACAATGCCTACATTCACCATTTCACAACAAGTTGTTACATGGGTTTGTAAGCTGCCCAATAGGGAGTATTGCCTAACATGAATGTGTTATGTGTTGCAGAGTGTCGCACAGCCCCATGATAGGCCCCTACCCCTCAGGTATATTATGTGTGCTGTGTGGATGAAATTTGGGATACTGGAGTGTGACCTTACAGCGGGTGTCTGAATACGCCATGTGTAGCATATTAATGTGTACTGCGTATGACAATGTTGTGTATGTTGTGTGCATGTGTATCGACTCTGCCTATCCAATGTCCACTACAGTTTTGCCACAATTGTGTGGGATGCTCTGTGTATTGCATGTGTTTGAGGCAGCTACGCACATTACTGGGATGTGCATAGTCTCACAGCAAACATGCACAGCATGCATTATGCGTAGGTGTGTTACGTTTACATATTCTACACCTCACCTATGACATGCACATATATCATGCAATATTAAATGTAGAACACACTCACCAGCATGGGTCTGCTGCCTTGCTGTCACACCAGAGGAACCTACAAGGATATGAGACAGTTTGTCAGTGGCAACAACTGTGGCATTGCTACTGTGGGTTTGCAATCTTACAGTACAATGGTTGACAGTCACAGGCCTAAAGATTATGTTCCAAATTATCAGTATTGCACAACACAAGGCTCCACATCTTCTAACTACACAGTACACATCTCACATATGCATTCTACCAGTAGAGGTAACAGTAGACTACAGATATGCCATGTTACCTGCACGCTCCGTGCCAACCTGCTGGGTGGCTCCTGCCTCCATGATGATACATGTTTGCTGTTGTTGTTGTTGGCCAGGAGCCACCAGGCTGAGGAGCAGCTCCTCCAGTCTGGTGAGGGGGGGATGGATGGCTACCCCACCACCTGTGGCAAGCTGTTGTCTACGGACATCAGATGCATGCTGCCGGACATGTCTAAGTAAATCACTGCAGTGATGACGTACCTGCTCATATGTCCGGGTATGCATGCCTATGTCATTTACCCGGCGGATAACATCTTGCCACAGTGCAGTCCGCTCATGCTGGTCCTGGCTGGTTCTTGAGAACAGCAGGGCATAGTGCTGAACCAGGCTGGTTGTGATCTGCTCATCCTCGGTTGGGCTACATGTCAGATTGCGATGGTGAGCCATGACCCTGGAAGACAATGAAACAATATGTGTGAGCAAGTCATGTGGCACACTTAACATTCTAAAGTACAGATATCACTAAACTGCCATATATAGCAACCTATTGGCTGTCAGAGAATACACACTTTCAATAGCACATATCAGTGCTCATACCACAACTGCCTGACAGTGCCTGGCATGGTCTATATATCAAACCATGTTCTGCACAGCAACAAAGGGAAACCAATATTTAAGACTATACAACAGTACATGTCACATTGTATGCGACACAATGCACCACCTAGCCACAGGAGGTATATATTAAGCTAATGCATAAAGAAATATGTCATCCATTGCAATTATTGTAAAGTCCTGTTACAGTATTACCAGTATAACATACTAGTTGGTGGCAAACCCCTGCCTAACATATGTGCACATTCGTTAGTATAGGTGGCATACTGCTGTACTAGACTATACATGTTGCTAGATACGCACTTATATCCTGTAACACACATATGACCGAGGGTATTTTACAGGTATACCCACACACACATCACACATACATACAAGACACAAAGGTATGGCAACCCAGATGAGCTTTACCTGTGTACCATAAAGTACAGTGTGTCAGTACTTACAAAACATTATGCCTGAGGTATGTAATCTGTGAGGACTACAGGGAACACACATAACAGTGTTTCCAAGCAATGTGGACATACACCATACTGTGCTGTTTAGGCATACAGCTTCAGGTAGTACTATAGTTCATACGGGATTTGGATTCACCAGCAATACCAATCGATAAGCATACATGTACTGCTTTAGCCTACAATGGCAAACCCCAGTCCACACCAAGGGACTACGTCAGACCATATGCCATACTGCTTTTTCTGCCTAGCAATAGCATACACATCTTTTCTTGGGATCAGAGCTAGGACACAAAATAGCATGACGCAAACAGTTTCCCACTAAGCTATCACACATTTACAGAACTTCGGCACATTTAGCAACACATTCACCATCACACTCAGTCAACCTCACATAGCAATTATTGCAACAAGTACATGTGGGTGTGTATCAGTTCATAGGTAGGTAATAGGCTATTGGCCCTAGGGTCTATAGAAGCCTAGCCATATGCTACCCTGGCCTTTGACACACATGTAATCTAATTTCACGTGCCCCTGTCCAGCAGAGCCACAGAGGTGATTCCCTGTGTGTATTTCCTATCTCCCATCCAATCATCAGGATTATTCATGACGACTGCTAATGAGGAGCTTGGTTTGCTATTGATAGGTGGTTTGTTCCAGAGTATGGGATGTCTCTGAGATAGGAATCTATCCCTCCAGCATGTTCTGTCTATTGAGGTGACAAGGTTTAGGTCCCTAGAGCGTGTAGCCCATAGGGATTGTGATCTGTTTACGTGGAGCATGTCCAACAGCTCTGGGTTTGACATAGCTTGGTATGTTAGGCAGAGGTCATCTCTGGGTAGGCGGTATGCAACACAGTCTAGCTGTGGTTTTGTGAGACGGTCTGCATAGGGTATCTGTTTGAGGCTGGTACTACTCTTTGTGAGGTATGTCTGTGGCCCTTCCAGTTGCTGTAGATGTCTTGTGAGGTACATACCACATGGGGCATTGTACTCTATAATGGGTTTTATGTGTGATGGGTAGAGGGGAACACTAACCTATATTTCCCTGGATGACACACCTTTTGTGATGAGGTGTGCCACATACACGGATTACATGACTAGTGTGGCACTGTGATTATCAAAGGGGAGCATACTGTCCACCTGTGTTCCATGGTCTCTTATTACATTTTCGGTGTTAAGTAGACTACCACCTATGTGGTAGTTCATGGGTACGGAGTTTTTGCCAGAAGCGATGCCAATGCAGTTTCAACATTGAGCTTGAGTCCATGGCTTTGTCACCAGGTATCTGTCGCAGTAAATATGACCCTCTCTCTCTCTCTCTCTCTCTCTCTCTATATATATATATATATATATATATATATATATATATATATAGGTTTGCTATCAATATTTTGCAGTGCAATTGCACGGCTATGAAGTATTCGAACAACATATGTTCGAATACTTCATAGTTCGGCAGGTGATGTGAGCGAACATTAGTATTGCGAATGGACTGTGCGTTCGCAATTATAACGTTCTCTCATGTAAGGGGATCGCGGTACAGTGCGGTTAGGGAAATACATCCCTTTCCTCATTGTAGTGCGATCTCGGAGTTGGAATATTAAGTTAGGGGGCGTGTGGGAGGCACAGCCCCCCACAGGGGGGTGCAGGGGGGCTTGCCCCCCTGCATAAATGTGAGTTTAGGCTAGTTAGGTAGGGAGTTAAGGGAATGGTGGGAGTGCTGTTAAATGTCGGAAATGTCGCTCGCGACATTTTCGACCTTAACAGCTGTTTTTTGACTTTAGGAAGGTTTGGAATCATGTACTTTTGGTGAAACACTTCGCTAATAAGTACACTTTTTGTTTTAATTTTCGACATAATGATAGTAAACTATATATATATATATATATATATATATATATATATATATATATATATATATATATATATATATATATATATATATATATATATATATATATACATATACACACACATACATATAAACATCCATTGGTGTACATATAGATATACATATAGGCACATATACAGTCCACCTTTCATGGTGGGAATATCAATTATGCAAAGGTTGTGAGGTATACTGTTATGTAATAATATTTCACAGTGTTGTGTGGAATGCATTGAAGGTGCTCTCAGCCCATGTAGCTTTAGCAGGCCTCACTAGCTGCAACACTGCAAACCTAACAAATCATACCCACAGCGTTTAACCACCACATGTCATATACCAGCACTGTATGCTGTCTTGTTTGCCACACCCTACAACCTACATAGAAATATGCACATAACAACCTTCACCAACATATATATGTCCACCCTTCACAAACAGTTGCAGTATGTCCCTTGCTCTATGCACATGTACAGATGCTAGTATATCTGACACAGACAGATCTCTCTGTATGTGTGTGCCATACACACACAAAGTCCACACTGTTGTAAGTCCGTGGACCTCACAGCTGACCTGTTGGGCCTTGCTGCAACATGGACAGGTGTCACATGTGAGCACACAGTAATATTAGAGGGTGTATATATAGCTGCAAATGCTAAATTAGCATACTAGCCTGGTACAGCTGTTGCCAATGCTAAGCTACACGTTAATATGACTATCATGCATTTGTTACTCTGTCACATCCATGTTTATATGACTCTATGCACTACAAACAGCCATTGTACACACTACTGTACAGAACACAGATAACATGGATCAGATGTTTGACATTTAATGCTGAACTACATATGTCACAGTCATATCCCACTGCACACAGCTGCACACTGATTTCTCCATGCCAGTAGTTATGCAGGCCATCTGTGCATAGATATGTACTGCTGCCACATATGGATGCTTCAAAGTATGTAGAGTACTCTTCAAAAACATCTACTACATGCCAATAAATACATATCTGTTACATACCTTTCCGTTGTATGCGTTTGTATTTGTCAGTTCCGTGTGTTTTGTATTTTTTTTTATATCTTAATTTTTTTTTATATATATTTAATTTTTTTTATATATCTTATTCTTTCTTTTTTACTGTTGCTGTTGCTGTTGTCAGTGTCTGTATGTCTGTCTGTGTCTCTGTGTCTCTCTTTCTCTCTCGCTCTCTCTCTCTATAGCTGCAATGAAATGATTGCATATGTGGACAGCAAGTACAGCCTGCTTTTATAGGTAGCTGCACATGTGCATGTGATGGCCTCTGCACCAATTGGTGGCCACCATTTGGTAATTGTATGCAGCCTGCTGTGTGGTAATTGCAGTACTCACTGTCATAGCAACCCAATGCTATAAATTGCTAGGTCAGGTAGGCGTAGCCCTTTCAGCTTTCAAAAGTGTGGCCCACGCTTGTTTGCTGTGGACACCGTTGTGTAAGTCAGAAGGTTGGTATACTTTTTATATCTGAAGCTAGGGGTGTTGCCAGTGATTTGAATGTTGTACTCTGACCTGAATGTTGCCACTTCCAGTACACAGTTGTCAGTGTAGAATTGTACTCACCCCTACAAATGCTAACACAAGATACATGGGAGTATGTAGTTGCTTTTCTACTTATACATTTAGCTGCCATACATACATAGTTATTGAGATGTATTCATTTGGCACATTAACTGTTTGTGAACTGCTATACTGTGAATATTAATGTACTCACTTCTGCACAGTTGGTGCTTTTTTATTGTTGACATTAGCACAGGATGCTCATGAAAACTGTACAATTCCAGTACTGAGTATGCCTACCTACATCCTTGCTGGACCCTGAACACACAGGTATTTTGTACGTTTCGGTGGGGATTGCCCTGCTATGATACTGTGCGGGGGTTGTAAAGTGCTGCTGTAACATTATTTACTGCTAGAATGTCTGGTTCTGTTATCACAGTCATGTAATGCAATTCCACAACAACTGCTGGTAAAGATCCACAGAACAGGTTTTGTGTTATGGCATTCCTAGCTTTCCTTTACATTCACTCATTCTGATGCATGATATATATATTTCAGCACCAACCTGCTGTATATCTACTTTGGCTTAGTGGTACTTCATGCAGTGTAGTGCCTCCAAGGTCCAGAGTTCAAGACTGAAAGTGGTGTTTTATTTTGCTGATGAGCAGAACAAGGGTCCTGACATGCAGGGTGACTAAGGCAATTTTAAGCAGTTGTAAGTGGGTTTGCGCAGGTTTGCGCAAAGCTTAGCAATACTTAGCTAAGAGCACACAAGCGCACACTCGCGCAAACCCGCTAACTACTGCTTAAAACTGCTTACTCCTGCTAGCCCTCGCGCTCATTTCTTTGAAAGAAAAGAAAATGGAGAAATAGGAAAGTGGGGAAAAAGGGCATAAAGAGGGAAAGACAGTAGGGAAAACAGCTAGCAATGTGCAGGACAGGTATAGGGAAGGTCTATAGCTGCCCATGTCTTTAACAGCAACAGCTGTGCATATGCTAGAAATTTGGAGGGAAATTTGAAACCTTCCACCCCTGAGAGAGGGGTGAGGACAACAAAGTATGCTGTACTGCCAATTAAATATCAGTTTACATGTCCAGCAGACATGTGTGTAAAATGGGCAGCTATGTATGGGGCGTAATTTTTTTGTGGGAGCAGATTGCCCTTTTTTTTTCAGGTGAGAGTGGAATGTGGGGTAGGGGAAGTAGGTATATTTGGGGATGTATGTTGGGGAGGTAAACAGACAAGACAAGCAAGATGCATACAGGAGCGGAATATGACACGTGGTGGGTGAACACCATTGATGGGGAAGGATGTTTGAAAATTGCAAGCCCATGAGCCCACAGATGACAACAGTGGAACTGAGGTCCCCACCCATGGGCAGTCACCACTGCACCTTCACAGCCCAGAGGGTGGCTGTGCTGGGGGCTTTGTAGGAGGGGCAGGCTCACCCATGAGTCGCGCCACACGTGCCTCAAGCTGGCGTAGAGGATCAGCGACTGAACGCTCGATCTCCCTACGCACCACAGCCCGGACCATTCGGAGGGTGATAGGTGGCCCTCCTCCGGCCATGCTTGCAGGGGGGGATGAGCCCCATGCCCTACAGCGCTTCCACCCAAAGGTGGCACAGGACCAATGGAGGAGGAGGTCCCAGGCTGGGCACTGGACCTGCTGGTGCCAGGTGCCATCGCCAGCTGAGGAGGGACAGGTGGGTCCGCTGGGACCGGCCTTCCCATAAGTTCTATGTTTAGGAGGATTTAATGACAATATGGGTTGGTAACAGACAACAGCATTCCAAATTAGTTGTAACAGCATGAAGTAATATTCCCATTAACCCAACACACCAGAGTTCCAACAGTTGAGCAGCAAGCATAACACATGCATATATAGAACAACAGTGGACATTCCAATAGCATGCAGGATTGATTGGTGGCAACAGGTCACCAAGATTGTGGTATTTGAACAGGGCACATGCATCAAAGTAAATTCAGATATTTATAAACCAATAGGATATATGTCCCAACAAATGTTTTGAGATTAGACATACCCATTGAGGTGTGGAATTGTATTGTTTATGCACATACAGTAGGGTGTAAAAAGATACCTCCATTAACAACTTATATGTACTTATAGTTTACACTACATTCCTATTGACTGCAGGTATATATCCCCTGCATGTATTATTACACTAGGCAATGTTCATTAAGTTGTGAAATGGGTTTTGCTAGTTCCTTATATACCTGACCTGTATCTGACATACAAACTGTCCAGGATGCAGATGTTACTGCTACGTATTTATATATTTTATTTATATTTATTTATCTACATATCTGGATGTGTTCAGGTGACATTTATCAGTTATATTTTAACAGCCCCCTACATTTCTAGCAGCACACTGACATTTCTGGGGAACACAATAACAAGCTACTCATGTGCCAGATTTACCTATACATGTCAGCCATGAAACAACAGTTGAGGACTGTATATATGCTTAACAGCTACAGGCACTCCCTTCATCCACTTTCTATGGGCCTACCCAAGTGTGGGTTGACAGCGCTTAATACAACACTACTATTTCTATATTGCAAGAGTACAACAACATTTTGAAAAAAGTGACACAGACACACTCCAGGAATTATACCTTTATTAATTACATTACACAATTTTCTAGAGGCTCTCTCATTTATTTGATATTACAGTGCATGCAAATGACTTATTCAAGATGTATTATACCTTTATTAATGGGTTACAACACTCTTTTTCAGACTCTCTCACTTATTTTATATAACAATACATGCAGAGAAATTATTCAGGACTTATTATACCTTTATTAATGGGTTACAACACTCTTTTTCAAGCTCTCTCACTTATTTTACACAACAGTACATGCAGAGGGGTTATTCAAGACGTATTATACCTTTATTATTGGGCTACAACACTTTTTGTCAGGCTCTCTTACTTATTTTATATAACAATACATGCAGAATAATTACTAACCTGCCTGGTGGTGCAGCCTTAGCAGCCTATCTGCATAGGCTTGCTGATTCGCAGCACAGACACCTGCAGCTGTAAAGTAAATTAAGTGATATTGAGACATATACCTATCCATAACATCGACTACAATAGCAATTCTTACATACTTCATTCCATGGCTACCTACTCAGTAGTGGGGCATTATGCATCCCAGGGGCCTCCTTTATCCACTGGTTCAGTTGGTCCTGCTTGCATCTCTTCAGGTCTGCATGGTGGTATCTGACCTGCTCACCAGTCTGAGGGGCATCTGTGGCACTGATGAGATCATGTGTGAGACGGTTCCAGGCTTCTGCTTTGTATTCAGTGCCCTGGAACTGGCCCTGCAGGAGTCTGGCATCATGATTGTCGACAAGGAGCCAAACCATCACTTTTGACTCCTCAATACCCCATTGTTGTGCTCAAAAGCGAGAGCCCTCTCCAGCACTGGCCATGCTGCTTGCAGATGGGAGCTACAACCAGTTATGGCAAGTATTCCTGCCTATGGAGCTTAAATATGCCTCATTTCCCGCACTTATTTGTGATTGGCCAGATTTGAAAATTCTCAGCTGAGTGCACACCTGCTTAGCACTGGGTAAACTTTGATTAATATGTATATGTGTGTTGACAATGCATGAACATCAAAAGCTGTCATGGCTTATCGGTTCACTACTGTGATTATGGAGCACAGTATCCCGGGTTCAAGGCCTGTCATTGCTTTTTATTTTACTACTGGCCTGACCGACTAGGAGGTGTGGCTGCGTTTAGCCGACTTTGCTCAACTTTGTCCAATGTTGCTCTACATTGCTCGACATTGCCCGACGTTGCCCAACGTTGCGCTAGTTAGTGCGATGTGCAGCTACGCGCAAACATGTTTTGTTTACGCTAGTTGGCGCGATGCACAGCTCCGCACAAAGCCATTGCGCTAGTTAAGTCAGTGCTAAGCTATGAGCAATTATACTTAAATGTTCTTAATACTGGTAAACTTTGCTTAGCAGTGCTTCACATTGCTTAAGATTCGTTACTTATGCATTCATCAGTATGCATAACCAATTCACCTTCTTGTATATGTATAAAATATAATTCACTATTACATAGGCCATTTCAATGTTTTTTACTAAATTTAAAAGATAAATGTCAGGAATTATTTTTCTATACAGATTTCATACAGAAAATAGAAAGGGGAGTGGAGGGACTCAAACCAGGAATGCCTCCTCTTTGTGTGAAGGCTCTACCACAACGCTATTGCTATTTGGCTTAATTTGCATATTAGTGTCTTATTATCCTCTTTGATGTCTAAACTGCTAACTGTAGCTAAGCAATGGGCAAACCCGTGCAAACACCCGCAAATACGGGCAGCTATTTTGGGAATAATAAAAAAATATATAAGAGTTTTACATTTTATAATTGTACAGGGGTTTAGAATGTGGGGGAGTGCAGTGTTGTGTATAAACACATTTGAGCGGACTCACTCATGTCTTTATATTTGATGATTGTGGGACTTGCAGGGGCGTGGATTTTTGGACTGCTCTGCAGTCTGACACGCCCCCTGCACTCGTGCATGCTCCGTGTTAGCCTTAGAGTCGAATCAGCGAACCCTCATGAATATGCATGGCATACTGACGTCATGCTCTTAGGCTGCAGTTTCCGTGTAAGACTTATTTAGTCTTACACGGAGGATTAGTGAATCCTGGGGATTATCTTTCCTGTTTCATAAACTGTCTTACTCTTTGTTTGGCAAAGTTTCTTTTCACTTAACATTGTTCAAATGCAGTTGGCATGGTTGTAAGGTTTGTGCACTAGCCATAAAATGTGATATCACAAATTTGCAGGAAAACATTTTAAATTTTGTTGGAGGACCTGTGCAGATATGGCAGGAGCAGAGCAGAGAAGGATGGTGCCCAATTCAGGGCTCATACATGGAGTATGGAGGAGTCAAAGATATTCATTGCAGTCCTCATAAATTGCTTCAGCCTTAGGCTGCTGCAGGGGGACTATACTGGGTCTCAGTATAAGGCTGATGCAGGGGGACTATACTGGGTCTCAGTATAAAGCTGATGCAGGGGGGCTATACTGGGTCTCAGTATAAGACTAAGTATTGGAACAATCTAGCCAAGGCTTTCTCCAGTGCAACTGGCATTCCCTGCACTGGGGAGCAATGCAGACATCAGAAACAGTGCAAGCAGATACAACTTGACCAGTGGCTGGATGCGTTTAGGACTGCTGACATCCCACAGTTGTGTAAGTATACAGATAAAGCAACTTTAATTTATATGGAAAGCTGTAGACAACCAACACTGGTATGCATAATGCTTTCATGTCTCTTTTTCTCTTTTTTATTCTACAGCTGCTCAGGAAATTTCAGTGAACAGGAAAGCACATGCTGATGGATTAGAAATATTCTGAGAGGCAAAGGGTATGTATGCAGAACAAATGAACATGATTGTGTTAAAATTATTGCTCTTACATAGATTACTAGCAGCATAAGCATGGTAATCTTAACTGTAAAAGCAAACATGCATGCTTTCTTTTGGAACTCTTGCTAACTGTATTAGGCAAGTGTAATAGTGCATTCAAATTTGGTGGGTTCAATTCCCACAAGTAACAAATACATTCAAATTACAAAAATATCATTATTTAATTTTAATTCTGTCAAAATTGGCTTTAATGCCAAGTTGTTAACTTAATCTGTATATCTTTAAAAGCATATATGCAATATCTGCATATTGCAAGGATTACTTGTTAAAACTGCGGTGGTGGTGCTGCGGTAGCATTGTCGCCTCACAGTAAGACGTTGTCCTGTCCGATTCTCAGCTAGAGCGTCTTCTGTGTGGAGACATGCGTGAATGGGCGTACCTTCGTTGAAGGTTGTGTGTCAGGGCCGGCAACTCAGCATGTAAAAATCTACTGCCAATCATTAGTGGACCGGAGTTCCACTGTGGCGACCCCTAACTGGGAAAAGCCGAAAGACAGAACAACAACAACTTGTTAAAATTCACAATCCTGTTTTAGATTGGGAAAGTTGTACAGATAATTTATTTTATTTATTTATTTTATTTTATTTGACATTTGTTTACTAGGGTGGCCTGACTAGGTCTACAGAACCCATTTTCAGCTGAGGCCCGGGGAGAAAAGCTCCACATACAGTACAATACAAATACAGTATAATCCAATACAATAAAAATTACATTATAAATGCCATACAAAATATAAGTTGAAAGAATAAACTGCTACAAGATGTTGCAATATATTGCTACAAATCTAGAAAATTCTATACAGTTAAAACATTACAGACAATAATAGGCATTCTCACCATGCATGATGTAGACAGTGTCCAAAAAAGAAGTACATAGGTGGTGCGCTGTGTGACATTGACTGTAATAGTATGAGCAAAATAGAATGTTAGTTTCAGTTAGGAAAATAGCAGCTAGAAAGTTAGTGATGTAGATAGATAGTGAGAGAGAGTTAAGAAGAATAGAAGCAATAAAGCCTGAACAGTAGCTTAAGGATATGGTATAGAAGCAGAGAAGGAGTTAGAAGAGCCTTAGGATCTTGCAGTCTGTGAGGGATTGAAATGTGACAGAAAGAGGAAGGCCTGAGCATTAGGCAGGCTTTATGCAGGAGCAGAGCCATGTATTTCTGAGGTGATTTTTAAAGAGGCTTTGAAATGGGTTAGGCCAGGCATAGACCTGGTAGCTAGAGGTAGTGAATTCCAAAATACAGAGTATGAATAGTATGAATACAGAGAGTAACCTGGTCTTCTTGTGGGTTTTGAGATAGCTAAGAGATTTTGTCTTCTGATCGTAGGGATCAATTTGGTGTGTAAGGTGTGACTAGATTGATTAGTGCAGGGCAGGCAGTAGGTTTGAAAATAAAGTTGTGCAAGGTGGATAGCTAAATAAAGGCAAGCTGGATGGAGAGTTCAAGCCAGTTTAATTCTAGAAGTGATTTACAGTGGTGTGTGTAATATTTAGAGTTTGTGGAAAACTTTGCTACTTTGTTGTAGCACTGTTCCAACTTGCTTAGGGTAGTGTAAGTTAGTTAAGACAGGGGCACCATAAAGAAGGAAGTGAAATAAAAATGTTTTTGCAAGGCTAATTTTGGATGTTCATTGTGCATACAGCTGCAGTCATAACAGATGGGTTCTCCTGCCGTCAGGCGGGTCCTCGGTCGGCCGAATTCCAAAGTCTAGGTCCGGCGTCGGTTGTCGTCGCTTCTTCCCTGACGTCAGTGCGACAGGGGTATAAAGGAACCAGCCAAGGCCATTTTCTTCAGTCTTTCTTGCCGCGCGGTGCCCGAAGCAGAAGCAGTTCGCAAGTGTCGGTCGGCCAGCTCCTGAAATTACGAAAATTTTGAAACCGAAGTCTTCTTGAAAGCTAAGTACCCCATTGGGGAAACTTTTCTTGCCTCAGACCGATGTCAGACAAAGTTAATAATTGTATTTCATGTGGGAAGCAAATACCGCATAAGGATTTCCATTCCCTCTGTATACCTTGTTTAGGCCCAGACCACAGCGTCTCGGTCTGTCGCTTTTGTGCTACATTCAACAAACGCACCATTAAGCATCGGGCGGAGTTCGCCCAGCATTATTTTGGAAAAACATTTAACTATATTATGTCGTCGGATACTCCGACTCCAGTTTTGTCTAAAAAACGCAAAGATAAGGACCGACACACGAGGTCCGCGGCCTCTACCGACACCATGCCAAAACTGACTACACGTGGTCCGGTTCTCAGCAAGGCACCTATGCAGCCCCTGACTACAGACAACACTTCATTGGTGGTGTCTCCTGTGCCCAATGTCGCAGGCTCCTCGGCCCACACCCCGACTACAGATACCAAAGCCACTCTTGGCGTTGAACCTCAAAATGTGGACAGGTCTACCTCCACTCAAGGTGTCTTCAGACCTTCCTCTTCTTTCTCCATCAAGGCTTTCACTAAGTCTAAAGCAGCCATGCACTCTAAGAGACAAGCTACACAGGGCCCATCTCCAGGACCCATGCCTAAAAAACAGATGCTTAAAATGGCTGAGGATTTAATTACTCTTATCAGGGGTTCTCAACCCCCACCGGACAAAAGGCCCAGAGTGGAGGAAGAATCCCCCTCCTCTGATCAGGGCTCCATTATCTCAGAGCACTCTGATGATCAGGAGCATTCTTACTCCCCTTTTGAAGACTCTGATGCGGAGGAGTCCATTCCTTCTGTATCCCCCCCCAGAGGATTACTCATTTGGGGAAACTTTGCATACCTTAAGGGAACACTTCCACTGGAAAGGCCAAGATTATTCAGATTCCAAGAAAAGGCTTAGGGAATTTCTCTTACTACCTCAGCACAGGCCTCTGGCTATACCTCCTGTCTTGGACATCCTAGATGATGT
This sequence comes from Protopterus annectens, assembly GCF_019279795.1. Taxonomy (NCBI): domain Eukaryota; kingdom Metazoa; phylum Chordata; order Ceratodontiformes; family Protopteridae; genus Protopterus; species Protopterus annectens. The sequence continues at coordinate 1,906,042,073 of NC_056735.1, forward strand.
TTACTCGGAGGCCTGCCTTAACCCGGACTCTCTGCCTCCAGCCCCAGTTAAGCCTGACAGGTACTACAGGGTTCCTGACTCACACCAATTTCTATACAAAAGCCATGCTGCTGACCCAGAAACCATCTCACAGGGCCCCAAGGGAATTAAGGCCTCCACTGCTAAAAATCCATTACCTTCCGAGAGAGATTCCAGATCCTTAGAAAGGTGGGGAAAAAAGGTATATACCTCGGCCACCTTAACCATGAGGCCTTAAACTGTCAGTTCCATATGCTAAAATACCAACAGTTTTTGTTATCACAATTGAAAAGTAAAATGTCACAACCTGAACAACCAGACTTGAAGGAGTTGCAGGATTTGATGCATAGTGCAGAACAAGTGGGTAAGCATACCCTACAATGTGGTGTTGATGCTCTAGAGGACTCATGTAGAGCTGCTTTTACAGGATCAGTCATACGTAGACATGCCTGGCTCAAGGAACAAACCTTGCCTGATCATGTCAAAGCTAAATTACTAGATGCCCCTCTTCAAAAGTATGTATTATTTGGTGCTAATGCTGAGGAGGTATTAAGGAAAATGGAGGAAAAGGCTAAATCAATGCAAACTGTGAAAGATTTTCTACAGGTACAACCCCCACGTTTCAGTAGAAATTGGCCTTCCAAAAATTGGTCCTTTCCAACCACGGACAGACCACAAAGAGGCAGATACAGGCGCCTGAGGGGTAGAGGACAATCCCAAGGATCGTTTAGAGGCAGGCAATGGCAAGCTCCTACACAAAGAGGTGGTGAGGATAACTCGCAATCATTCAGAAAGCAAGCCCAATGACTTTCCCCTTTGCATGCCAAGCAAGACTCAAATGGCAGCCCCCTTAGGAGGAAAGCTGGCATTATTTTCAAAAAATTGGCATATTGTCACAAAAGACAAATGGATCCTGGACATTATAAACAGAGGCTACAGATTCCATTTTCACACCCTTCCAAAAATGAGAGGCATGCCAAACCTGCCACACAATCAAAGGGCAGAGGCACAAAGGCAAATTACAGATCTCATAGACATGAAAGCTATTCAAGAGGTACCTACGCACGAACAAGGTCAAGGTTTTTATTCCAGGCTATTCCTGGTACCAAGGAAGGGAAAAGATTGGAGACCTATTTTGGACCTATCCATCCTAAACACATTTCTACTCGTACCAAAATTCAAGATGCTCACTCTACAACAACTTCTTCCCATGCTAGGCAAGGAGTCTTGGCTGGTAACATTGGACCTCAAGGAGGCATACCTGCATGTCCCAATCAGACAAAATTGCAGAAGATACCTCAGATTTCTTGCAGGTTCAACCCATTATCAATTCTCTGCATTGCCCTTTGGCTTATCTACTGCACCCAGAGTATTCACGAAATGCCTGGCATCAGTAATTGCCTACTGCAGACTTCAAGGGATACAAATATACCCCTATTTGGACGACTGCCTGATCCAAGCGGACAGCAAGCACATTCTTCTGAAACATCTGGCTTATGTAATAATGTTGTTGAACTCTCTGGGATACACAGTCAACAAAAAGAAATCAAGGCTAATACCCTCTCGGAAGATAATTTTCCTGGGTGCCAACTTGGACACAAACACCCAGATGGCCTACTCATGCCAGAGAAGCAGGGGCAACTAACTCAGTACTTCAGAGCACTAGCAAATTGCACAAGGCTGACTGCAAGGAAAATCCTGCAGGCTCTGGGATTCATGGCATCTTGCATCCTACTAATCCCATGTGCAAAGCTGCATATGAGGAAACTTCAATGGTAGCTGAAAAACATATGGTCTCAACACAGCCACAGTTTGGAAACAATAATACCACTAATTCCATGTCTACAAAAGGAATTTCTGTGGTGGGCTCAAGCATGCCAAACAAACACAGGTCTTCCATTCAGCAAGCCTCAAGCAAATCAAGTCATCACAACAGACGCCTTGGACTATGCATGGGGGGCGCACATGACAGATCGGTGCATTCAGGGCAAATGGTCCCAAAAAGAAAAGCACCTGCACATCAATCAAAAGGAAATGCTAGCAGTAATAAATGCTATTATAGCTTTCAAGGACCTTCTGCGTCCAGGTCAACTATTGATAAGAACGGACAACACCACAGTTATGTGGTACATAAACAAACATGGAGGAACACATTCAAACCCCCTATGCAGACTGGCCATGTCACTTTGGAACATGGCCATGGACTTACAAATCGAACTACAAGCACAGTACTTGCCAGGCAAGGAAAACAGTCTGGCAGACAACCTAAGCAGAAATATGACAGATCCACACGAATGGAAGTTGCATCCAAAAGTTTTTACAGAAATAATCCAAGCATGGGGAAGGCCAGACATAGATCTCTTTGCCTCCCACAAAAATCACCAATTGACAAAATTCTGCTCAAGGATTTTCCATCCAAAGGCCTGGAGAGTGGACGCTCTCTCTTTCAGTTGGACATCAATGACAGTTTATGCCTTCCCACCTCTTCCTCTGCTGCCCAAAGTTCTATTGAAAACCAGAGTAGACAGACCAAAGATGATTCTCATTGCTCCGGACTGGCCAAGACAACACTGGTACCCACTCCTGAGGAGCCTGATGCATTCCCCACCATGGACCCTGCCTCTAATGCCTCTTCTTCTGACTCAGCACAGCTTCAAAACTCTTCACTGCCAGCTAAAAACACTCAATCTAGCCACATGGAAGATTCCTTAGCATCACAACAGACCCTACTCTCCAAGGAGGTGCAGGATGTCATTTTGGAGGCCAGAAGGCCGTCAACTAGAAAAGCTTACTCCGCAAAATGGAAACGGTTTTGTGTCTGGAATGAGAAAAAGGGCCAGGATCCTGGAAAACTGAATTTACCTCAAATACTACAGTGTCTAGCTGAGCTGCTAAGCAGTGGACTTTCATTCTCCTTCATCAAAATCCATGCCTCAGCCATTTCTGCAGAATACAACACTGATCCACCCTTATTCTCTCACCCTCTCTTAAGACAGTTCCTCAGAGGGGCTAAGAATCTAAGACCCCCAAGGAAACAACCAATACCTGCTTGGGATCTCAATTTCATTCTGGAAAAACTGACCTTGCCTCCCTTTGAGCCAGCTGCCTCATCAGATTTGCAATATTTGTCCTGGAAACAGCTTTCCTTCTGGCTATTACCTCAGCTCATAGAGTTTCAGGACTACAAGCTCTCATGGCTGTGCAGCCTTTTATCATCTTCCATCAGGACAGAGTTTCCTTACGAACCAATCCGTCCTTTATGCCTAAAGTGGTATCCAGGGTAGCTTTGAATCAGGCCATACACTTACCTACCTTTTATCCTAATCCTCAAAACAAAGGGGAGAGATTACTACATTCCTTGGACATCCACAGACAACTCCGTTATTATCTGGACAGAACAAAGCCTTTCAGAAAATCAGAACAGCTCTTTGTGTCCTATGCTGTAGGAGCTCAAGGAAAGCCAATTTCGAAACAGACAATCTCAAAATGGATAGCCCACTGCATACGCTTTTGCTATTCTTTTCATGGCAAAACTGTACCTACAGGCATCAGATCTCACTCCACAAGGGCCACAGCTACCTCTGCAGCTTTCCTCAGAGGAGTTCCTACCAAAGATATTTTGGAAGCAGCCACTTGGAGTTCTGTGCATACCTTCTCCAAGCACTACTACCTACCATTATACTCCAAAACTAGAGCAGGCTTTGCCACTGCAGTCTTGCAGGGCATCCTGGCTCCTCCTAGTTCCACCTAGTGCCTACCACCCCTTTCTTAGCTTTGGGATTCTACCCATCTGTTATGACTGCAGCTGTATGCACGATGAACATAGTACAGTTTTGTACCTACCATAAATGTAGATGTTCGAGTGCTAATACAGCTGCAGTCCAGGTTTCCCTCCCTCCTTCCCCTCTTGGGACAGGCCTATAGGCTAACACATCCTCATACAACCTGATTGGGGTATTCATTTATGGTGTATTTGCTTGCAACTACTGTATTTTGATTATATTGCACTTCTTTATTACACAAATTTATGTATTGCCTTCCTTCTGGGGGCACCTGACATCTGGGGCAAGAAAAACTGAAGAAAATGGCGTTGGCTGGTTCCTTTATACCCCTGTCGCACTGACGTCAGGGAAGAAGCGACGACAACTGACGCCGGACCTAGACTTTGGAATTCGGCCGAATGAGGACCCGCCTGATGGCAGGAGAACCCATCTGTTATGACTGCAGCTGTATTAGCACTCAAACATCTACATTTATGGTAGGTACAAAACTGTACTTTGCTGCAGTAAAGAAATGCTTGTTTCTATATTAGAGTCCCAGTTTCTGATGAGTTTTCTTTATATTTTGCTGTATATGGAGGTCAAATTAAAGTTCATTGTCAATTATAACACCTAGAAGTTTGGTTTCCTGTCCGATTTCTATGACAGTGTTGTTAGATGCAAGGATGTTGAAATGATCGGTGACAGAGGAGGTGTTTTTGGAATGAAAGAGTACTAGTTCTTTGGATTAAGAAAGAGTTGGGAATTTCTTAGCCAGGATTCGACTGCAGTAAAGGACTGTTGAGTTTTTGAAAGTAGTTCTGGTAGTGATTGAGCAGTGCAGATTATGGTGGAATCATCAGCGTACTGAATGAGGGTCCCAGGGTGAGAAGCAGTGTGAAGGTTGTTTGTGAAAATGTTGAAGAGTAGGGGTCCTAGGCTGGAACCTTGGGGGACTCCAGTAGGGTTGTGGAGAAAGGGTAAGAGTTCATTGGTCCATTTCACTGCTTGTTTGTGATCCTTGAGATAGCTCTGAAACCATTTTACTGTGTTATGTGAAAAGCCTAGGTTAGACAGTGTATTCAAATGTAAGGGGTGAGACCCTGTGTCAAAGGCCTTGGAGAGATCAAGGAATACTGAGGCTATATAGCATCCTGCATCTCTGGCCTTGTTCATGGTGTCTGTAAAATATATCAGGTAGCTGTGATGTGTCTAGGTCAGAAGCCATATTGGGTTTTGGTTAAATGGTTGTTTTGCAATAGATATTGCATTACCTGCTGTTAGGTACTTCTCTTGAGAATTTTGGATATGTGTGACAAGATGGATATAGGATGGAAATTGGATGGATCAAAAGAGTTGCCTCCTTTTTGGATGGGGATGATGTGAGATTGTTTCCATATGGTAGGTACTACTGATTCAGACAAATACCTGTTTATAAGCATACTGACTGGGTAGGTGACTGAGTTAGCAGCCAGTTTGAGGTAGTATGGGGGGATATTATGAGCTGAGGTAGAGCAGGGTTTTATTTTTTGTAGCAGCTTCTTAATGGTGTCAATGGGTATGGGCTGAAATAAGAATGGGGTTTGTATGACATTTTGTTGAGTAGGGGGGTTAGTTATGATAGGATTAGAAGTAGTTAATGGCCTGGGGTTGGTGCCTGAATAGGTTGAAGGGTGGGGGGGGGTCCAGCATTAGGGGTGTTAGTTAATAGGTCAGAAAGTGATTTTATGAAGTGCTTGTTAAACTTTTCAGCTATTTGTGATGAAGGGGTATCTGGTGATAGGATGTGCTCTCCATTTCTTCCAGGGTTAAGTAGAGAAGATACGGAGTGCCAAAATTTACTGGGCTGATTTTATGCTGGAGCTGAAGCTGAGAATAATATGACTTCTTATCCCTGTTGATTAGTTTTGCCACTTTATCACATAGTGTTTTGCAATTAACATGATTTTGTTCATTTTTGCTTTGTTTCCAAGTTGAGCAGGCTAGGTCCCTTTGCTTCATCAGGTGTTTACATTCCTTAGAGAGCCATGGTGCTGAGTTCTTCATGATTCTTTTCATACAAATGGAAACTAGTGTATTAAGTATGTGAAGGAAGAGTTATTAAAGTATAGTACAGCATCTTTAAGGGGTAGTTGTTTAAGCGGTGTCCAGTCTATTTCCTGCAGGAGATTATTGGATTTATGCTGGCAAAAATTAGTTGAGTTCCTAACTGATTTTATAGTGTTTACTCTTAGTTATTGGGAGGTTGTTCTAATGGAATAAGCTGGTAGATGATCGCTCAGCGAGTTAGACAGTGTACCAGAAGAGGGCTAATTGGCAATGTGGAATACTAGAATTCAGTCTAAGGTGGATTGGCAGGTAAGATATTTTTTGTATCTTGTTGGAGCGTTGATAAGCTGAGAAAAAACATACAGATTTATACTATTTGTGGGGGAATTGGAAGCTATGGTTTGCCTATCTATATTTACGTCTCCTAAGATTATTGTTTCAAGGTTTATTGTTTGGGATGTCTAGGATAAAATATTTTCCAAAACTGGTACATTGTTACCTGGTGGGATATATATTACTATTATGCAAATTCATTTTGATATATTGAGATTCAAAAAGGCTATTAGTACCTCAGCATTGGAAAAGATGGTGTAGGGTATGATGTTGAGTGTAGAAGTACTATTCCGCCCCCTTTTTTTTAGCTCTATCTCTTCTGGTTATTGCAAAGCTTGGAGGTATTATTTCTGAGTCTATTACACCGGGGTGTAGCCATGTTTCTGTAAGGGCTAGTATGTCAGGTATATTTTGATCAATCCAGGCATGCAATGGGGCTATTTTTTTACATATATTTCTAAGGTTCAGCGTTAGTATGTTTAAATTTTTGGGGTTACTCTTTTGGTTAGGATTAGAGGGTGGGCCAGGGTTAGGATGTATATCTCCACATTTGAGTAGGTAGGTAATAAGGAAGGAGTACCATATGAATTGTTTTTTATTCCTAGGTGATGATACTGGTGTCAAGTGTGGTTTTGAAGGTGGAGAGGAGGCCACTTTGTGGCTTGAATAATATGGGAGGATATAGGGAAAAAGCTGAGAGGAGATATGTGAGAAGCTGTGTTGTTTACTGGAGTGATGGTTGGAGGAGGTTGTTGATGTGTATTGATGTGTGGGGTAAGCGAGGATATAGCTGTAGTGAGGTTGAGAATTAAGAGTAAAGAATTTAGGCAGGTTAGGAGAAGCATGTAAACTGTGCTAGTGGGTTTAACAGTAGTAAAAGTGGTATTTATGTGTTAGAATGTAATATCAGGCATAAACAGAGATTTTGTTATCTTATGATATGTGTGCAGCTGAAGGTAAGGTTGGAAATGTTTTGACTTCAGGGTGGACTTTGACAATGTGATTAAGTGTTTTGCCGTGTGGTTTGTGATAAGGAGGGGTGGGAGAAATGTGACTGGTCAGTAACACAATTATGGTGCAATGTTAGTTTATGTGTATAATAGAAGAGAAGGTGGTAAGCCTGGAGATAATGTAAGACAGTCTGAGGCAGTGATAGTATTGTGATGGTAAAATAAAGTAAGATGCAAAAAATTATAGTAGGGAGGATGAGAATTCAAGCTGATGGATGTAAGGGGAGCAGATAAGTTTGGTTAAATAAAAGTAGGTAAGGTGTGAATGACATGTGGGTGTGGACAAGGTAGAGTTGTATATAATTGGATCAGAGGAATGGGGGGAGTGGTTTGCTTGGGATATGATTAGAGGTGCTAGGGAAGGGCAAGATATGGTTGAAGGGCAGGGGAAATGGTGTGAGTGGAGCGAACGGAGCGGGAAGAAACCCCACAGATGGTTTACCACCATAAACAATCAGTGAGGTAGAATGTTCCTAAATACAAAGACAAAGTGACTGAACTCTAAAAACTTGATGACAGCATCTAATTTTATAGTTATGGGCTTTTAAATGTCTTTTCCAGGGACCTATTACACTAATAAGAGTAAAATATGCTAGAGTGTTAATGTAGCTTCACCTTCAGCAGTAAAAGGCCTGTGGGTGTGTGTAAGTGGGGGTGATGATATCCTTCCAGCAGATTCAACACTACAAACAGAACACACTAGTGCATGACTTACAAATTAAATTATTAGTCTGAGTCTATGAATTTGTCTTACATAGATTTAACTCAGTGTATTTTTCCCTTGTGAACTTTTGCAACTGCAAATGAACTTCAGCTGTGCAAGTTCTTTAGGTAGTGAGTTGTTTCAATAGATTTAACTCAGTGTATTTTTCCCTTGTGAACTTTTGCAACTGCAAGTGAACTTCAGCTGTGCAAGTTTTTTAGGTAGTGGGTTGATTCTCTTTTGTAGAGTGAAGCAGCTGGATGGAGAGAACACTTGGGACAAGGGGTAGTGAATATATAATAATAAAAGTATATTTGATTGTAATAAAGCATTTATGTGGCATATAATGTTTCCAATCATGCTTTCTTTCTTGTCTCATCCCACCCTTTATCTCTGTTATTTTATTTTTTATGTATATGAATACACCATTCTGATGTCATACTTTACTGCAACAAACAAAAGGCTTTTCAGCACAGGGAGGTAGGCCAACCACTGTAGCTCAGCCTGCCACCCCTCCATTGGCTGTTACACCAACACCCAGAACATCTGGGATGCAACCTGGCAGTACTGCATCTGCAGCCCCTGGACTACCTGGCTCATCAACTTCAGGTAGCATTGTTCTGGCAGCTGGTGCATTGGTACCATCCAGGAGTATTGGTGGAGGTGGGGATTACATCACCCACCAGGAGCTGCCAGGCATGGTGCATGAGGTATTAGAAACTAGCACTTGTGCACACCTCAGCTGTCTGGAAAAGTGGCTCCTTAGTGTACATAAAAGACCCCCCATGTCAATCAAACCCTCAAGGAGCCGAGGAAGAGCACAGTGATGACAGTTCCAAGGGTGAGTACTAGTTTCTCACTGTTCCCTACTTGACAGGATTGTGCCTCCAATTTTTCCTACCTATTCCCAATCATAGTGCCCCCCAACCTTTGTGTCCATCACCATCTGTATCTGTCTTGCGTGTCCTGTTTGTCTGCACCTGACTCTTTATCTACCCTACCTGCCTGACCGTGACACCTCTACATCCATTTCCCAACATTTCTATCTTCTTTAAATCCACAATTAAAAAAAAAATGAGCACCTTTCCCACAAGAATATTTTTCCCATGCAGAGTTCTCCACTTTGAATATGTATCCTCTTGACACACGTGATTTGTTCCAAATGGCTATACAGCATGATTGTGCTGTTGTCAACCATCTGTATTGTGGTTACAGCCCAAATTCATCTAATTATCTCTACATTTTCACATTACAGTGTTAAAGAAGTGGATAGCTATGGTTCATTCCTAATCCCCTCCTGTAATTTTCTTAATTGTTTCCCCTTTGTTCTTTCTTGTGCTTGCCCCCATTTTCACATCTTTATTCTGGTCAAAAAATTGAATCATAAACCATGCACACATATGGCCAGAAATGGCATTTGTGTGAAATTTGGCATCATGCATCAATGCCAAGCAGCTGTGAATGGCTCTTCATGTCCTATGGCAAAACCTTATGAGTTTTTGCCATCAGCCACACTAGTCCTATTATCCCCATGCAATATTGCTTAAACTTGCTACACTAAGGGACACGGTGTTAAGGCAAAGTTAAGGCAATACTTTGAAACATCTACTCTGACCTGACAGTTATTTAAGACTGCTGAATCTAACAATATGAAAAAATACTCTGTGGAGTGTTGATAAAAATCACTAGTCTAAAGATTTTTTGACAATAGCGTCAAGGGTTTGATTCAAGATGTAGCTCTCGTCACTTCCTAGTTTGATAACATGTGTATTATATATTTAATAGCCCACATGGTAAAATTTTCAATAATTATGATTTTTCATGGACATATATTGATTACCACTCAAAAATGAGTATCTGATATTATTTAGCTTTCCTTACCCTGCTTGTCATAAGCCTGTTGTCCCACTCCTATGCCTTCTCTACCACTATGTCACTTGCCTCATGCTACACAGCATGCAATGCTAATAATGACAACAGACCAAAAACATGAACATTAATGTGTCATTAAAAAAATACTGCTAGGTATGTGTTCATCACTCCTGGTATACATCCTATCCATTCAACAACTTTGTACATGTGTGTATCTATTAAGTTGATGGACTGTGTCTGCAGACTGACTTGACTGTGCTGATGGCTAATACTAAAATGTTACCATAATTCAATAGTTTATTATTTATTTTTATTTATTTATTTTACATTTGTTAACCGGGATAATCCGACTGGATATATGTCCATTTTCAGTGGAGGCCCGGGGAGAAAAGCTCCAAGAGTAGTACATATAAAACATAAAGAAGGCAAAAAAGTACAAACGTTTAGGTTGGCTGAAAATGTAAGAAATACAATTTGCAACAGGATATCTTTTACAACAAGAAGTCAACAGAAGACATTAATTATATAGTTATAGGAACTATATGATACTATCCTAGGAGATTATTAGTTAGATGAAAGGACGTGAGTAACAGTTAATATATTAGTGTAAGAATTAGCCAGGCTTAGTACAGTAGCAAGACCATTTGGAGCCCAGGTATAGTTTGAGCTTGGTTTTGAAGTGATACCGGGAAGAAATTGAGGTTATCTCAGGGGGTAATAAGTTCCAGGCCTTACCTAGAATTTGACATGAGAGAGTCTCCGGCTTGGTTGTTGGTTTTATAAGTCTGGATGAGCACCTTGTTGGAGGAACGAAGTGGTCTTGGATTGTTATACAGGGAAATTAGGGGTTTGAGTGAGGAGTGTTATCAGGGTGTAAATGATTTTGTGGGCTATGATCAGTTGGTTATATAACCCGAGACTCGGAAGTTCAAGCCATCCAAGCTGAGTTAGGTTAATGCAGTGATGTGTCCTAAAAGGAAGGCGGTGGCAAATCTGGCAATATGATTATAACAGGTGGTAAGTTTATTTAGATTGGACTTGTTGTTATTTAGAAGGAGAGGTGACGCATACAGAAGAGATGAGAGAAGGTGGGAACGGGCAATGGCTACCTTGGCTAGGGGAGTTAAGAAGTTCTTTAATCTATACAGTGGGCCTAGTTTTTTGTTAATGGTTTTGATTAGGTGATTGACGTGTAGGTCATATTTTAAGTGGGTGTCAATGATGATACCTAGTAGTTTAGTTGAAGGGTCAGGAGAGATAATAGTGCCATCTTTGGATTTAATTATGAGGTTAATGGGGGTGGACTTTAGTGTAGGTAAGAATATAAGCATTTTGGTCTTTTTGGGGTTTAGTAGTAGGCGGTGGTTGGATAGCCAGTTTTCTACAGTGTTGAAGGTAGTTTGGGTCCTTTGCTGTAACTCTGCAGGGGACGTGGCTGAACATATCAAAGTTGAGTCATCTGCATATTGAATGCAGTTGACATTAGGAATGGCAGTATGTAGATCATTTATGAAGATGGAGAATAACAGAGGGCCTAGAATAGACCCTTGTGGGACACCCAGGTTAGTTGGTAATAAGGTGGACAGTTTTGAGTGCCAGAGTACAGCTTGTTGTCTACCACTTAGGTAGGACTCGAACCATTGAAGAGATTTGGGTTCTGGACAGAGTGGTCTTAGTGAGTGGATTAACAGTTGGTGATCCACCATATCAAAAGCTTTGGACAGATCCAGGAATAGAGCGGAGGAGATATGGTTATTATTATGATAGGAATTAATGGTGTCTGAGAAGGCTAATAGGGCTGTAGTTGTGCTATGGTGAGGTCTAAAGCCATGTTGGGTATCTGCCAGGAGATGGTAGTTAATTAAATGGTTCATGAACTGCTTTTGGATACATTTTTCCATTATTTTGGCTAGGGGAGAGAGTATGGCAATTGGCCTATAGTTGGATATTTCAGTAGAGCTTCCCCCTTTGTGGAGAGGGATGACATAAGAGATTTTCCAGATATTGGGAATTGTGGCTTCAGTTAGTGTGCGATTTATAAGTACTGAGATAGGATAGGCAATGGCGTCAGCTGATTTTTGTAGATATTCAGCTGGAAGTTGGTCAGCTGCAAGAGTGGTAGGCTTTAGTTTTTTAAGTAGGGTGTGTATAAATGAGGTAGCAATAGGTTGGAAGCTAAAATGTGGAAGATTAGTAGAGGTGGAGCAGTTTGGGCTGTAGGTGCTAGGTGGCAAGTTACTTGCTAGGGTTTGTATGGTCTCAGTGAAAAAGCGATTAAAGCTATCTGCAACTGATTCTGATGGTTTGTCAGTGAGGGCCTGAGGTACAGGGGTAGACTTTTTACCAGGGTGTATTAGATTATTTAGTCCAGCCCAGAATTTTTGAGGGTTTTTTTGGTGAAAGGACTGTAGATTGCTGAAGTATTTTTTTTTGTCAAGTAGTACAAGTTTTTTAGTTTCATTCCTAAGTTGCCTATATAATATTTGATCCTGAGGGAGTTTTGTAGTTCGGCATAGAGCCCATGCTTTATCTCTGAGTTTAATTTTGAGCCTGGTCTCATTTGAGAGCCATGGTGCAGTTTTTGGCTTTGTTTTTTTAGAGCGGATGGGAGCATGACTGTCAAGAATCTCCAGAAATTTTTTGTTAAAATACATTACTGCTTCATCTAAGGGGAGGCTTTTAAGCATTGACCAATTGCAGGATTTTAGTTCAAGTTGGAACTTGGTTACGTCAAAATTTTTTTTTTTCTGACATATCTTAGTAGTGATTGGTTGTGGTTAGATATTTTATGCCTAATTATGTATGTGAGATGATGATCACTAAGACTATCAGAGAGTGTACCATATGTATACATGTTGGGATGGTTATTTATGAGCACCCAATCAAGTATACTTTCTTTCTGATGGGGCTTGCTAGTTCTAGTCGGGGTGTTTATGACTTGCTTGAATGAATGCAAGTTAAAGTGGGTGGTAGGGGCTTCAGAGGAACAATTGCTCCAGTCAATATTAAGGTCACCTAGAAGTATGGTCTCTTGGGGGTAGTGGATGGATATCCAATATAGGATATCTTCAAGTGTGGTTATATTGTTACCTGGGGGGATGTACATGCAGATTATATAGATGTGTTTGCTGTTATTTAGTTTCAGTTTAGTAGCTAGGATTTCAGAGTTATTGGACTGAGGTGGCTGAATAATGTCGGTGGTTACAATCATATCAGATTTGTATAGAACAACCCCACTTTTCTGGATGCTCTGTCCAGCCTATGTATGTTATACCCAGGGGGGAGTATTTCATTGTCTAGAGTACAGGGTTTTAACCAGGTCTCTGAGAGACACAAAATATCAGGGGCTAGATCAGCAAGGAGTGCATGAAGTTCATGCAGTTTGTTATTAATACTACGGATGTTGAGATGACAGGTTAAGAGAGTTAGGTAGATGAGGAATAGTATGGGTGTAGCTTTGGTTGCTGATAGAGAGAGGATTTATTTATGTTGTTAGGGCCAGGGTTAGGGTGTATGTCCCCGTCAATTAACAGGTTGAGTCTTACTTTAGAGATAAGTTTCATAAGTTTATCTATTATTCTAATATAGTGTTTGAGTCTAGGACTAATTTTGCTAGGGAGAGTGTGCTGGGAACAGGAGCATGATGTGAGCAACGGCTTGGTATTACTGGTGTGAGTAAAGTGGGTGTGTTTGGTTTCATGGTTACTGGTCTGACCATATGAGGCATGAAGTCCTCCAAGAGGTTGTGTTTCATATAAGGTAAGGAGGTATGGGGCTAACAAGATGGGTATTAGTATGGTGTACCACATGTCTGTAGGAATAGAGATTTCAAAGTCCACAAGCAGTAGTAGAATTCAGGTTTGAGGAAGAGAGGTTGGTAGGATTTAGAGTATGGTAGCAGTCCACTAGAGGGAGTGGTTGCTGTATGAGTAGGTATGATGAGAAAGTTTATCATACCTACACTTTATCAAGTTTATCATTACTTATGTACTGTGGAATGTTTTAAAATCATTTGTAGGATTCTGTTTGTGACATGCTCAGGTGATGATGGATGAAATCTTCATCTAATATGATGTGCTGACTGTCCGTACTGTGACAAAGCATACTGCACACACTTTTCAGGATATATAGTAAGCATATCTGTTAAGTCAGAATTAATTATCTCAAAACATGTACTGCCTTTGTCATTTCTAGAAAGCTGTACACACGATTAAATTGTATTTTGCAGTGAGACCTGCAAAACAGCTAATAGTTGTACAGCTGTATAGAGGTAGGTTTTTATTAGAAAAGATTGTGGAAGACACATACTTTACTATAGTCATTGCTTGACACACTTATCATATTTACTTAGATAATGCCATCCTGACACCATCTGTAAAATAAAATTGAATGAGCTGGATTTGAACAATGTGCCATCTGTGCTGTTATCATGAGCTTACTGCTCTTAAACTTGCTGCTACAGGGCAAACTAGGCAGTGGGTGTATGCTTTACACTCAGTACTGTCCAGAGTGCTGACAGCCATGCACTGCTGCTTAGCCTGTTTGTGCAAAAGGAAGGCAAAGCAATTGAAATATTATTATTTTCCTATTTAAGCAGAGACCTGTGTTTGCTCATTGCTTAACTCCATGCAGACAGGGAAGACAATAGTAAAAGTTCTTAATATCATAAAAATGATGACACAGCATTTCCAATATAAACTACAGTATGAGCAGCACAGTATCTGTCAGTTATCTTTCATAGCATACATTCGATACCATTTTTCAAGTTCAAGTTGTATTAATAAAATGTGAATTACGTGTACAAACACTTTGCCATCATTCATGCAGTTTCTTGGTGATGTGGTATGTAAACAGGTATTTGCTATGTATTACTATAGCTATTGTCCAGTTATTCTCCATCCTATCAAAAGTTATTGTTAAACACAACAGAAGGGAAGGTACTTGTAATTCACTGAAGAACTACTTACTCAGACTCATGTGTGCCCTGCAGCAATGCACTTGCAAATTATGTCTCAGGAATAGGTCTAATGTCAAATCCACTACAGAAATAAAGAGCACAACTCCATTGTTTCATTTGTTATGGCTTTATACTGACACTAGCCATTGGTCATCATCATTACTGATCAAAAAACATTGATATTGTCTGGAAAATCTATTACTGTGGACATCAGTTCATCAGAATATGAAACTGCTGTTTCCAAAGTGTGCATGTGTGTGTGTGTGTGTGTGTGTGTGTGTGTGTGTGTGTGTGTGTGTGTGTTTGACTGAATGTATTATGTACATAACAGGTACATATATGCCTCAGTTCTGCAACATGCATTCATGACAGCTTATTTCATAAAGGTTAACAGGGTGACTTAAAGAATTTTGGAGCATAGCAAGCACAAAAGCAAGTCTGAAGTCCTGCCTTTGCACACAAGTCTCAAAACAATATATGTTACCTGCAACATTATGATGATGTCATCCTCTATAAAGACCACTATGACAATGAAGAAATCAGACTTCTTTGATGGCGCAAATGTTAAGAATTCTTTTCTGGAGATGGACTAATTAGTTAGATGGGGGTTCAAACTGCATGACAGTCAACTTGTGTGTTTGCCTATATGTGTACCTGTGTTTGTGCATAGTCAGAAGACCATGATTCTATGTCCTATTGTCATCACTTAAGTTTCATCGAGTACAAAGTTTTAGAGTTGTACATGACTACAAAGCAATTTTTACAGCCCTCACAACATTTTCTTCCCAACTTACATTGATGATGTCATCTGCAATAAAGTGTCCTCTTACAATATAAGTGTCAGACTTGTGCCATGATGTTAGCATTAACTGCTGTGTTCCCTGGCTTGTGTAACTGGGTAGGTAGGTGTTCTAATCTCACTGTACTCAACTTGTCTGTGAGTGTGTTCAGTTAGCTTTCCTTCAAGAACCATTTTAGAGCAGCTTATGAGACACTCCTACTAACATCTTCTTCTCACAGTCACTGATGATGTCATCTGCTATAAAGTGTTCTCTAGCAATATGAAAGTCAGTTTCATGCAGTGGCACTAGCATTACGTACTGCTGTGTTCTGTAGCTAGTGTAGATAGCTAAGAAAGGGTTCTAATTTCACTACAGTCAATGTGTGTGTGTTCATTTAACTATCAATCTGGAGACAATTATAAAATGGCATGTGAGACCACTATGTCATGTACTCCTACCCACTGCTTATTCTCAATGTACAATGATGATGTATTGTACAATGATCAGATGTCTGTGTAAGCATGAGTATTAATTACTGTGGTCTCTAGATTGTATAGCTAGTTTGTGGTTCTAATCTCACAGAGGACAAAGTGTGTGTTTATTGAAATATGAGTGTGGAGACAATTCTACACCAAGGTGTGACTTCACATCTATGTCACACACTCATAGGTTCATAGGTTCACAGGTAGGTACTAGGCTATCGGCCCGAGGGCCAACGTAAGTCTAGCCAACAAGGTTCCCTGGCTTACACCACCCAAGAAAGTTATTTTCCTGTGCAACTGTTGAGCAGAGATACAGAAGTGATCACCAGGGTGTATTTCCTATTTCCCATTCACTCATCAAGATTTTTCTTGGAGAGTGCTATTGAAGAACTTTGCTTGACATAGATGGGTAGCCTGTTCTAGAGTATGGGAAGTCTCTGGGACAGGAATCTATCCCTCCAGCATGTCCTGTTTATTGTGGACAAGGTTTAGGTCCCTAGAGCATGTAGCTTGGAGGGATTGGGATTTATTCAGGTTTAGCATGTCCAGCAGCTCTGGGTTTGACATAGCTTTATATGTTAGGCAGAGATCACCTTGGAGTAGGTGATATGCTACAGAGTAAAGCTGGAGTTTTTTGAGACGGTCAGTGTAGGGCATCTGTTTGACATCAGTAATCCTCTTTGTGAGGTACTTCTGTGGCCTTTCTAGCTGTTGCAGATGTCTTGTGAGGTACATTCCAAAAGGGGCGTTGTACTCTATAATAGGTCTAATGAGTGTCGAGTAGAGGGGAAAAATTACCTCTTTTTTCCTGGATGAGAGCTTTTTTATGATGAGGTGTGCCATGTAGAAGGACTTCCTGACTACTGTGGTGATGTGACTATCAAAGGACAGACTACTGTCCATCTGGGTCCCAAGGTAACTTATCACACGTGTGTTTCCACATTTTTCACACTGTGCAGCACTGCGAGGCTACAGTTAAACTATTCCAGGTGCCAGAAAGTCTGCTCTTCAAATTTTCCCTTAGAACTAGCTGGCTTCTCAGTAGTAGCACTAAAATCTGAACCTCAGTGACTAGCACTTGCTCTAGTACCTGTTGGAAAGCACTAGGAAGCCTGAAACTGATACAAGCACTCAGCTTTCCTTGTCAATAAGGATAAATTAATCATAGGAACTAAACAGCCTATAATTGCAAAGTACCTAGCAAAGGTAAGGGGAAAATAGCTCTTAAACTTTACAAGAAAGCACGAGGAAGCCTGAAACTGATTCAAGCACTCAGCTCTCCTTGTCAATAAGGAGAAATTAATCATAGGCACTAACAGCCTATAATTGCAAAGTACCTTGCAAAGGTAAGGGAAAACATCTCTTAAACTTTATAAAAAAGCACCTAAACAGGCAAGTCCGAGGGTCAGCTTCCGGTGATTTCTCCTGTCCACCTGGTGAATCTGGGCATACTGGGCAGTGTGGCAACTGCCTGATGTACACAGGCAATACTCTCCTCCTACCACTCAACACTACAGTCTGCGAGAGATGCACTTACATAGCCAAACTGGAAGCAAAGCTCTCTCTGGCCAAGATTGTGCTAGACAGTCAAGAGGAGAAGGTTAACACCTGTATTACACCTCAAGCAACTCATAGCCCTTCAAATCCCACATCATCAACACCCACACATAGCAACACTAAACTCACATATGCTGAGGCCCTTAACATTAACCTGCCCAAGCAACAAGGACCTTCGAAGCCGAAACGCAAACAAACACCAGTCACAAGCAAAGTGACACATAGCTCACAACACCAGTGTGCCACCCAACAACAGCCCCTAAGGCAAGACAATGTACCCAACACTTTAGTCATAGGTGACTCTATAGTCAGGCACACTGATGTCCCACTCACCAAGCTGAACAAGAAGAAAATTACAGTCAGCTGCCTGTCGGGTGCCAGCATCCGCCACATAACGCATGCACTCAAGTCACTCCACAACAAGTACAGATATGACTCTGTCATTGTCCATGCTGGAGTGAATGACTTGAGACATACCTCCCTGGACTACATGGAAAGAAACATGGAAGAGCTCTTGGATCATGTGACCCAGGCAGGTATGACCCTAGTCCTGAGTAGCATCCTGCCTTCGCCCAGAATGATACCACAGTATAATGACAAAATGATTGACTTCAACAATTGGCAAAGCTTCTGGTGTCATTCAGAGGGGATCCAGTATTTGTCTGCCTGGGAAGACATGACTGACAAACCACGATGCTTTGACAGAGATGGTCTGCACCTATCACCCCTGAGATTCAGGTTACTGGTTAAAGCTCTTGCCACTCCTGTAGTGCCTTTTTTAGGCAAAGTTCAAAGGATAAAACCACCACTGTAACAGATACAAGCATGCAAAATCTGCAGGTAATGCTACTCAATGCTAGAAGTCTAAACCTCAAAATGCACTCTCTCGAGGCCCTCCTAAAAATGGAGAACATCGATATCTGTGCAGTAACTGAGACCTGGTTCAAGGCTCCAGAGAGCACTGCTGCAATACCCGGCTACAATTCCTACCACACTTTTCGGCCACAAAACCAAGACCAAAACACTAAAGGTGGAGTGGAGGAGTGTCCATATTCACCAAGGATATTCACACCTCCAGGTTAGTTGCCCAACACAACGCATTCTGAAATTCTCCAGGTGCAACTAACACTAGGTAAGACTGCAATTTAAGTTGTAGCTTGCTACAGATCCCCCACCATGCCCCAAGATTCTCACTACACCTTTCTAAACATACTGGAAAATATTAAGATACAATCAAACACCCTAATACTGGGTGATTTCAACTACCCTGCCATTAATTGGGAAAACTATTCAGGTACCAACTCCTTTTCCCAACAGTTCTTGGAATTCATAAATTCCAACGCCCTGGATCAACTAATCCATTGTCCCACCAGGGGCTCCAATATCCTAGACCTGGTCATTACCAACATGGAGATAGATGCTTCACACCAGTGGTCAACCCCTCATTGGTCAGGTCTGACCATAAGCAAATCACCTTTGACATCCACATCCCACCCCCACACCCAGTAAGGAAACCTCCTTAAAAAACTACTCCAAAGCCAACTTCATGCTACTGAAGTCAGAAGTGACAAACTTCACAACACCCACGCAGACGGGATCTGAAAGTTCGACTTCAGAATCCTACACTGAGGCACTGTACGAGCACATCCACCCGTGCATGAATTGTGCCATCCCAAATAGAACCAAGATGCTCTTCTCAAAAAAAACGAAGCCAATCTGGTGGTACCCTGCTATAAACAAACTATACAACAGAAGGAAGAAACTGTTCAGGAAAAGAGGAAAATCCCAGTATGCAAAAACTCACTCACCAACCTCAGTAAGAAGCTGAGATCCCTCATAAAGTCCTCAAAAGCTAGTTACGAAAATAAAATTGCCAAAGATTCCAAAGACAACCACAAGGCATTCTATAGTTATGTCAAGAATCTAAATGGCATTGCTCAGATCTGCTCTGAGCTACAACAGAATGGCATTAAATATACTGATCCCAAGGATAATGCCAATATCCTGGCAGATCGATTTAGTGCCAACTTCACCCCCTCTCACCCCTTAAAGGGCCCATCTCAATACCAAAAGATTGCCAAATTCCAATAATCACAGCCACACAGGTAGAAACCGCACTCTCCAAAGCTAAGAATACAGCATCCATGGGACCAGATGACATCCCAGGCTGTGTACTACATGAACTAAAAAATGAACTGGCACCTCACCTAAGTGTCATGTTTAATCATAGCCTCACCTCAGGCTTTGTGCCCACTGAGTGGCGCACAGCTACAGTTATCACGCTCCACAAGGGAGGATCCGCCTTGGATCCTGGGAACTACCGTCCCATCAGTCTGACAAGCCTGATCTGCAAGGGCATGGAACGCATTATCATGGAACTTATAAACAAAGACATTGGCAACCTTCAAGCACTGGACCCCACCCAGTTTGGGTTTGTGAAGGGCTGATCTTGTCTCCTGAATCTGATTGACTTCTTCGAATCAGTCTCCAGAGCTGTGGATGAGGGTAAGGCAGTCCACACAGCCTATCTGGACCTTGCCAAGGCCTTCTACACCATCCCCCACTCTGGAATCATAGGTAAATTTACTAAGCTGGGCATAATTCCCTATATCACTCGATGGGTTGCCAACTGGCTTACTGACTTACTTCGTTAGCCTGAGGTCTTCTGTGTTAGCCTCTACTTCAGAGAAGTAGATATCAAATGGAAGAGGTCCCAGGAACGAACCCTGTGGCTATCCACTTGTCACTGGTTTGAGGTCACATTTGGAGTCTGCAACTTTTACAGTGTGGGTTCTGTCAGTAAACCAGTTGACAACCCATCTTGTGACATAGGGGTTTATACCTAGTTTAATGAGTTTAGCTATAATTCCAGAATGGTGGATGGTATCGAAAGCCTTGGCGAGGTCAAGATAGGCTGTGTGAACCACCTTACCCTCATCTACAGTTTTGGTGACTGCCTCAAAGAAGTCAATCAGGTTCAGGAGGCATGATCTGCCTTTCACAAATCTGAACTGGGTGGGATCCAGAGTTTGGAGGTTAACAATGTCTTTGTTTATGAGTTCCATGATGATACGTTCCATGGCCTTGCAGACCAGGCTCATCAGGCTAATAGGGCGATAGTTCCTAGGATCAGTGGTGGCTCCCCCTTTGTGGAGTGGGATAACTGTTGCTGTATGCCATTCAGTGGGCACATAGCTTGATGTGAGGCTATGACTGAACATGGTGCTTAGGTGGGGAGCCAGTTCGCTCTGAAGTTCGTGTAAAATGCAGCCTGGGATGTTGTCCGGTCCCATGGATGCTGTGTTTTTGGCTTTAGAGAGTGCAGCTTTTACCTGCATAGTTGTAATTACAGGGACTCTCCATTCTTCCTGTATAGATATGGGCCCTTTAGGGGATGGGGGGTAAAGTTAGCACTGAACCTATCTGCCAGGATGATGGCAATATTAGTTGGTTCTGTAATTTTCATGCCGTTTTGCTGTAACTCAGAGCAGATCTGGGTGTTGCCTTTGAGATTCTTGACATAGCTATAGAATGCTTTGTGGTTGTCCTAAGAATTAGTGGAGATTTTCTTTTCTTGGCTAGCTTTGGAGGATCTTATAAGGGATCTTAGCTTCTTACTGAGGCTGACAGGGAGCTCATCCACTCATGGGATTTTACTCTCTTTTGCAACAATATCTTCCTTCTGTTGTACAGTTTGTTTAAGGCAGGGGACCACCAGATTGGCTTCCTTGTTTTGGAGGATAGCATCTTAATTCTGTTTGGAATAGCACAATCCATGCACTCGTGTAAGTGCTTATAGAGTGCATTTGTGTAGGATTCAGCAGTCATAACTGTATTTTCCATCTGCATGGGTGTCATGAAGTTCACCACTTCTGTCTTAAGAAGCATGAAGTTGGCTTTGGAGAAATTTTTTACCATGATTTCCTAAATGAGGGGTGGGGGCAGGATGTGGTTCTCAAGGGTGATTAGCTTATTGTCGGATCGGACCAACGAGGAGTTGACTTCAGGTGTGGAACACCGGTCACTCATGTTGGTAATGACTAGGTCTAGGATATTGTTGCCCCTGGTGGGGGTGTAGAAAAGTTGATCCAGGGCATTGGAATTTATGAATTCCAGAAAACATTGTGTGAAGGAGTTGGTACATGAGTAGTTTTCCTAGTTA
Organism: Protopterus annectens; assembly: GCF_019279795.1. Classification (NCBI taxonomy): domain Eukaryota; kingdom Metazoa; phylum Chordata; order Ceratodontiformes; family Protopteridae; genus Protopterus; species Protopterus annectens. The sequence goes on from NC_056735.1 coordinate 1,906,063,756, forward strand.
ATGGTGGGGTAGTTGAAATCGCCCATTATTAGGGTGTTTGGTTGAACCCTAAAATTTTCCAGTACATCAAGAAAAGAGGAGTGGGAATCCTGGGGCATGGTGGGGGATCTGTAACAAGCTACAATTTGGATTGCAGTTTTGCCCATAGTTAGTTGCACTTGGATAGCCTCAGATGCATTATGCTGAGCAGCTAGCCTGGAGATGTGGATATCCTTAATTAATATGGACATACCTCTACCTTTGGTGTTCTGGTCCAGCTTACATGGCCAAAAAGTGTGGTATGAGTTATAGCCTGGTAGTGCAGGGGTGCTTTCTGGAGCCTTGAGCCAGGTCTTAGTCACTGCACAGATATCGATGTTCTCCATTTTAAGGAGTGCCTTGAGTGAGCACATTTTGAGATTTAGACTTCTAGCATTGAGTAGCATTACCCTCAGTTTTTGCTTGCCTGTTCCAGTTATGGTGGTGAATTTTTCATTTGAACCTTGTCTAAAAGCACTATAGGGGTGGCAAGAGCCTTAGCCAGTATCCGGAATCCCAGGGGCGACAGGTGCAGGCCATCTCTTCCCAACATCTTCTTCTAAGCATTCAGTGATGTTGCCATTTTCTATAAAGTGCACTGTGACAATGTAAATTCAGACATCTATTGTGGTACTACAGTTACATTGTTAAGATTCTAATTTATATACATACACAGACCTAATGTTCAAATCTGACCTCATTCACCTGCTGTGTGTGTATATTATGGCCAGTATATGATCTTTTGAATCTCTTTTCATTTCAATCCTACTCAGGACAACCTTTATCATAGCCCCATGAAACCAACTTCCCTTTGCCAGCATAACATACTTTCTGCAGAATACTGGAGGATGTCATCATCTGAAAATGTGTATACACATCCTGAAAGACAGCCCTTCCATGACCATCTTCAAGCCATCCGCAGACCACTGAATGTGAGGTTGCTAATTCCATCATGGGGTGGTGCATACATCACATATGGACAAAGGCAGCATGTAATACAATCAGACACATATAGACGTATGAAAGTACCAAAGCTATCTTACAGCATATAGACATACTGATTTTGGTTTAAAGGCTATAATAATGGCTATGATTTTATGTGATGTTGGCCATTAGACTACTAATGATCTAGGACACTAATAAGATTGCACATATCAATGTTGCTGTCATCTGCATGTGCTGTGTAGAGGTGTGGATGTACGGTAGCTCTACAGCAGTGTATTCCAATCTGAGATTTGACATAATGTATTCATAGGTTCATAAGTTCAAAGTTTGGTGCTAGGCTATTGGCTCTAGGGCCTATACAAGCCTAGCCATAACAGTTCCCTGGCTATTTCTTCCCACACTATTTACTTCCCTGGACCCCCTTCTAGCAGGGTGATTGATTTGATCCCGGGTGAATTTCCTTTCTCCCATCCAATCGTCAAGGTTCTTTTTGAAGAGGGCCAAAGAGGTGCTCTGCTTGACATGTATGGGCAGTCTATTCCAGAGTTTGGGGAGTCTCTGGGTCAGGAACCTATCCATCCAGCATGTTTTGTTTATTGTGATAATAAGGTTTAGATCCCTGGAGCATGTGGATCTGAGGGATTGAGATTTCTTTAAGTGTAGCATGTCCAACAGCTCTGGGTTTGACATGGCCTTGTATGTTAAGCCGAGATCACCTCTGAGTAGACGATATGCGACAGAGTATAGCTGGAGTTTATTAAGGTGGTCAGCATATGACATCTGCTTTAAGCCTGTTATTCTTTTAGTGAGGTATTTCTGCGGTTTTTCCAGTTGTTGCAGATGTCTTGAGAGGTACATACCAAACGGGGCATTGCATTCTATAATGAGTCTAATAAGGGATGAGTACAGTGGGACAATGACCTCCTTTTTTCTGGATGAAAAACACTTAGTTATGAGGTGTGCCACATAGAAGGATTTCCTGACTGTTGTGGCAATGTGGTTATCGAAGGTGAGACCACTAGTCCACCTGTGTCCCTAAGTCTCTTATCACACTTTTGGTGTTTCATATACTGCCACCTGTATGGCAGTTCAGTGGTACATGTTTTTTTCCCAAAGGGGATAACTATACATTTCTTGGCATTGAGCTTGATCCCATGACTCTAGCACCAAGCATCTGTTTCTGTAAGGCCCTTTTGAAGAGTATCCACATCATTTGGGGATTCAATAATGGCTCATAAATCCATAGAAAATCCACCACTTAGACCAACAGTGGATGGGAGATGATCAGTAATGGTGGCGTGTGCCCAATACATAGACAGTAAGGTTAAATATTTACTTGGGAAGGAAATGTACCTGTGCAGGGAATCCTGGGACTTCTTGAACAAAATGAATGATGTCAGTTATAACGAAGATGATTTTATGGTGACTATAGATGTACGGAACCTTCATACTGTCATTCCACACAATGTAGCTTTAGAATGGACACAAGATTACTTACAAAGTAATGGAATTGAACAAGGGGACATCAATAATGCTATTGAATTATTAGAGATAGTCTTAAAGAATAACTTTATATATTTTGAGAACAACATATTCAAACAAAAAGAAGGGGTAGCAAAGGGATCCCCGGTGGGTTCATTCTTAGCAAATGTTGTCATGCTGGAATGGGAGTGTAGGTATATCTTTAGTAGTCAGCATAACAGCACTGTAAAGTTTTATTTACGTTACCTGGATGACATCTCTCTTATTTGGAGTAAAGGGGTCTCTGAATGTATGGAATTTATTCACTACATTAATGCAAATACAGACTTCCAGGCTTTCACACATTCTTATAATCAGGAGAGCATGCCATACTTGGATGTTCTGAGGGGGAAAAATAGGGATTTGGGAAGATACACTGCTAATGCATACAGTAAGCCCACATATTCGAACATGTTGCTACATTTGTCATGTTGCCACCCGTTCAAACAGAAAAGGGCAGTGGTAAAGGGGCAGCTTGTCAGGGCTGCCCGTATGAGTAGTTTGGACAATGATTTTTTAAAGGAATGTGAAACATTAGCGAGCATGTTCGACAGAAGGGGTTATCCCCATCTAATGGTACATGAATTAATTGAGGAGGTTCATTTTAAAAAGGGAGACAGGGTATTATAAACCTATATTGGCAGGACAGGGGGTAGTTGACAGAACAACTGCTAACCAGAACAGTGATTTAAAGAACTTTACAAGTGCACTGGTAACTGCATTTAGTAAGGATAGTTCTAAAATTAAGGGATAAAGCAAAAAAACTGGAATATCTTTCATGAGTATATTAGTATATTAAATGTTCTGGGAAGTGAGCCCTCCATTATTTACAGAAGGGGATGAACATAAAGAACATGGTGGAAAGAAAAGTTACCAAAAAGGTCATACATCCAAGAATGACTAAGTCTGGGTGATGTAGTATGTGTAGATATGTTTTGGAGGGGGACAGCATAATAATTAAAGGGAAGGCTATCAAAGTTCAAGGGAGGTATAACTGTGACACTATGGGGTGATTTATGGGGCCCGATGCCTAAACTGTGAAGGTTTTTATGTAGGAAAAAATGAACGAAGACTGAGTAACCAGATTTATGAGCATACTTATGACATAAAGAAGAAAAAGACAACTAATGCTCTTTTTAGACACTTGGAGAACTTCCCTGAACACACTTTTAAACCCCCCCCAGATTCAGCAAGCCCTGCATGGCATGCAGGAATAGTGTAGGAGCTCCTGGAGACAATATGGCCACAGTGAGATCCAGGAATAAGCTGCAGGGACGTGCACGAGTGCTCCTACACTATTTCTGCACAGACACAGCTCCTGTATGCAGATTACCCCATTTGCAGGAGAAAACCAAGCAAATGAGGTGAATTTGCGATCCGGGAAGCTATCAGCCGGCCGTACAGGACTAGTGTAGTGTGCAAAAATGTACTCGGTTAGTAACCAAGTACATTTCTGCAAACTACAAAACGGAGCCATGACAGCTCCAAATAAAGGGTGTATAATATGTGCAAAGCATGCCAATGGACAAATATATGGCCATTGGTAATGGAAAGCAGTTGGGAAATAAAAAAAAATAACATTTACTTTTTTTAGCCAATTTCGGCGGTTTAAGTGTTGGGCAACAGCATGCAAATGGGATTGGGCCAAAAATATAAAAAATAACCTGAAATAAGCATTCTAACCTAAATTACTATCTTGCCATTATGGCCAGTGAATAGTGGTTGCTAAGGGGGAAGGCTCAGTGTGGGACCTATAACTGTGCATTGTCAGGCAATTCTATGCAAATGAGGGATATGATTCTGAATCCCAGTTTTCCCCTCAATACTAGCCAGCACCCAACAGTGTAAGTGCAGGAATAGCATGGTTCAAGCCTAAGAGTTAGCTGACATCATAGGGGGTGTGTCAGGAATACTGTAAGCTTATTGGAGCATTGTGGCTCGGGTTTGCCCTTAGCTTAGTAGAGCTAAACAAGCTTGTGTGTCTGAGGCTGCCTAGCACTCTTTATATTGCCTAAGCGGGTGTGCGCACAGCGTGTCATGTTTTAAAGGGAAAAAAAGTAATCCAGGAAATAGTAGCTTTTTGCACATCTGAGCACTGTGTTTGTGCGCCGTGCCCCTGGGCTTAAACAGGAAAGCAATGGGAAGGGGAAACAGCAGTTGGAAGGTAATCAAGGAGAACTAGCATAGCTGGCAGGTGAAATGTTTCAGAATCCGCCAATTACACAGGCAGCAGTCCAGCCCAGCCCAGAACACTACTATAAACTAAAAACCACAAATTCACCAGTAGGACTAGTAGACACAAGTTTATTTTTCAGGTTAAGCGCTTTCATCAAAGTAAAATTGACTTCCTCAGAACAATATACAAACAGTCATGTGGATTTAAATATATTACACTGTCACAGGATAGGTGAGGAATCCCACCAGTCAAACAAAAGATCTCTTGAATAAATTAATACCTTAAAGGCATACACTATAAACACTAAAAATACAAAAAAATACATTTCTGTAAAGAAATTATATAAAATTAAACCCTTTCTGCTCTTTCTTTTAAAGCAGGCAATATAGATGTAAAATCGTTTAATCCTGGACACAGATTAGCTGCCAAACGAAGCTGCCACATCAGTTCCCTCTTGTTTAAAGTGTTTTTCCAGTTGCCACCCCTGGGGTTTCTTTCAATGTTATCTAATATCCCAAACTTAAATCCAGAGAAATTAACACATATTTTACTATGCCTAAATAAGTCATTGGTTTCTTTTGAATTCTTAATGTCATATAAGTGTTCATATATCCTGGACCTGAGAGTCCTCTCAGTTTTCCCAACATAAAACCCCGGGCAGGAATTACACTATAAACTATGCAACTATTACTGCTATAAGCTATGCAAACACCTTACCCTATGTTTTTTCCAATATACTCTACACCAAAGGTGTATAAAAAAGGGGGAATTTTAACAAACAAAAGCAACAAAATGATAGGGACTGCAGCAGCTATCATACATCAACATGTGGTATAGGCTGAGGGTGGTGAGGATGAAAATGCTGTTGACCAACCCACAGTGAGGATACAGAGAAGAGTGTACAGACCCAGTGTAACCTACCAGGGGCTACATGAGCTGGAGATAGTTGAGCGCTATAGGGTGGACAGGGACCTCCTACAGCAAATTGTTGAGCTGTACCGGCCACACCTGTCACATAGAACTAACAGAGGGGAACCCATCTCAATGGATACCAAGGTATGTGTAGGCCTAAGAATACTAGCCACAGGTATCTTCCAAAGGCCAACTGCGGATATCCTAGGGATCTCACAGGCATCAGCATCCAGGGTACTCCACCAGTTCCTGGATGCCATGTCAGCACATGCCGGTGAGCACATATATTTTCCCAACACCCATGAGGCATAGGCCAGCAATATGTGTCTCTTCCACCAAATAACAGAATACCCTGAGGTAGTGGGTGCTATAGACTGAATGTACATACGCATCAAAGAACCACCCGGTGAGCAGGGTATGGTCTACATCAACCTCAAGGGTTACCCTCCATCAACTGCCAGGTCATGCTTGATGCCCAGGGCATTATAATGAATGTGTGTGCTGGCTGCCCTGGAAGCGATCATGACTCCCACATCTGGCATCTGATGCAGCTGTACCAGAGATTGGCCAATGGGGACATCCCTTATGGTCACCTAGTGGGGGATGCTGGTTGCGCACTGGAGCCATGGCTGATGACACACATCAGAAATGCACACACACCTAAACAAGAACTCCATAATGAGGCACACAAACAGACCAGGATCATAATAGAGCATGTGTTTGGAATGCTCAAGTCACGGTTCCAGTGCCTGGACACATCCAGTGGAGCCTTGCAGTACTCACCAGCTACATGTACCCAAATTGGCATCATATGTGCCATGTTACACAATATGATCCTGTGGAAAAAGCTGCAGCAGGAATAGCATGGGGTAGGGCCACACAGACCCCCAACATTGTCAAGGCCTGAACAGGCACAAAGTGACTCAGAAGAGGAACAACCTGATCCTGCACCAGTAGGCAGAAGGAGGCATTCCCAGTATGCCCTGACTTTGGCAAAGAGGCAACTCATAGCACATACACTGACACAGTAGGGACCCAGGAAATGGCACCTCTCTCTGACTCACACATACAGCAAATGGGATGCCAAACATGACACTACCTGTGCCTAACTATGTATAGGGAGCATACTATGTGCATCTGAAATAGGCAGCCTTCCAGCACCATCCTCAATAGTGGCACAGCCACAAGGTAAGTCACTCTTCCTACCAGTTGCCAAATGGAGTAGTATGTATTGTTACCTGTATCTATGGTATGGATGTGAGCATGCAAGGGAATTGATTGGCTGAATGGGATGTTAGCAGATAGTAGACACCTACAGTAGCAGCATGAGTTCTGTAACAAATACTGGTGTCACCATAGTAGCCAGTACTAGACAAGGTGACAAAACCCACTGCAGGAAATGTGCTGGGCCACATGTGTGTCGATATGATGCACACATGCCAGTAAGGGAGGCTCACGTACCCAACAACAGTCTCAGCCAGCAGGACAGGTGTAGACAAACACAAACAAAGGCTGTGCTAAGGCCTTTGATTGATGGCTATGGGTAACCTGCCCTGGCCTACACAGACAGACTATAACATGTCAGGCAGTGGGATGTTAGTTCTGAAGGGTAAGAAGTCAGAAACTGAAACGTAGGTCAATCAAACCTAAGACCTGTAGTACACTGATATGCATCTAGTCAGCATGATAAGTTAGAATACAGAATGAAATGGAGTACCTGACATACCAATACAGTCATAGCAAATGTGTACAAGTGTCAGGTGTGCCCCCCAATCCTATGTAGAAATGTAGTAACAGTCTAGTGTGCCCTCCGCCAATGTGATGTAGAAATGTAGTAACAGTCAGGTGTGCCCCCCAATCCTATGTAGAAATGTAGTAACAGTCAGGTGTGCCCCCCAATCCTATGTAGACACATAGTAACACACAGGTGTGCCCCCCCCAATCCTATGTAGAAAAGTAGTAACTTGTATGTGTAGGTATAATAACAGTGGAGCACAGATAACCTGAACTGGCCAAGGTAGCAGGATAGATTGTAGCATGTGTACAATATGCAGGGCTGCGTGTGTTAGGTTTATGTGTTGTATATTGTGTGAGAGTGGTCAGTATGTATGCATGGTGAGGCTTGTCCTGGTGGCCATTGCCCAGTACTGCTGATGACAAGGCCATGTTCTCACAACTGCAGTGCCAAACACAATGCTTCCCAGAATAACACATCCCAGCAGTAAGCCATAGTAAATGTTTGGAAGTAAGATGTGTCACCATATGAAAGATGGACATGGCATGACTGTCGGTCCAGATATACAAGTAGTACACAGGGAGAAGTACCCCAGACAGACAGTGTATAATATGTAACTGTCCAATGGGCACACTCTTGGAATTGTGCATACAGGTTTGCAGCACATTAACTGGGCTTGTAGTAGGGAATACCGATGTCATCTGGCCAAACACTGTCAGACCATAAAGGTCATAGGAATGATGTATTGAGAAACAGCTGATGTCCCTGCACAAGCCAGCATAAGTGGAATGCCCCATGCATATCTGTGAGTCAGATGCAAGTAGTGGCCATAGCACACATGCACCCAGCTCACCCCACCACCACCCACAGGTACCTCTCTGGCCTTAACCCTGGTGTTGGGAATGAATACAATATGACCCCCACCTGTGCATGGCAATAGCGAAAGAATGCAGCATGCAGAGCAGGTGTCCCATGCAGGTGTGTCCCTAGCTATAAGCAGCACCCTGCCAGCATCCACACCACTGGACCAATACTGACAGAAAGTATTGGCATGAACACCTTGTATAGCTACGCTGTCACCCCAGGGGAATATAGTGTATTGCAATCTGGGACTGTAGGACTGACAGAATGCAATGGCCTGCTACAGCTGGCCTGCATCACTACCAAATCACCTACAGTCCACTGCCAAAGGCCTGTGTCCCACCCATACTGCCAATGTATGTTATGTCATGGACTCCCAAATAACAACATAACACAGTCCACAGAACCCAAATGCAAAGCCATGTGGACAACTCACAGTAACATGTTCACCATGTCCCACTGCATGAACTGTGGACCAACACCAAATTACGGCTGTGATGAGGTGATAACTATAGGGAAAATATTAGAGAATGTCTGCACAATGTATGAAAGAAGATAGAATAATAGAGGGGGGGTGTGGGATTATGGGTGGCATGGAGTGCATGGCGTCCAAAACTCAGCCATGTGCACATACTATCCCTTGCTGCAACTACAAGAATGGATGGCTACAAACATGCTCATAAACCACAATGTGTAGGGGTAATGTACAGAATTATGACCCCTGCCTCTGAGTAACCTGTGTGAATCTGTACAGCTGTGAAGTATCGCCACAGCAAGCTATGGCCATACTGTCACGTTGATGGATGTACAAGCATGGGATACTCTACCACCACTGTACAAAGGTGCTGAACCATTTACTCAGACCCAGGAGCAAGTGTCTGCAGCTTCCCCTCCAGAATGGCATGAGTGTGCAAGAATATGTAGGCTGCTGACCACAATACTGGACACAGCTGCAGTCACCCTGTATTCCCCAGGAAATCACTGCAAGCAAATATGTCTACCTGACAGTACTTGATTACATAAAACATCACAGTGCATAACAGTACATATCTCTGAATATCTCTGCTAACACCAGGACCATGTAGCAGAAGCAGCACAGACACAATTGCCTACAGTAACCCACTATCCTTTTCCCATTTTGACTTCATATTGTCAACTGATCTACAGATATCCTGCAGAAACAGTTTTCTACCTGTAGGTGTAGAACACAAAAGTCTGCACTGGAGTACAATCTACCTGGAATGGATTCACATATTAAATACATAAGGTCATACTGGGCATGCTTCCACGCTTAGAGAAATGAAGGCCATGTCAGACAACAAACTACTGAAAGGTCATACTGGGCATGGTCAAACACAAAAAAATGAATCCCATGTCCTGCAACAACAGTGGACCATACATATCTGACAGTCACAGATGTTAGTGCATACACTCCTCAGTACACACCAGTCATGCTTTGCACACACATCAGCTAGGAATACACACATATATCCAAGGACAACACACTATAATAGGCCAAAAGTACACATACAAAGATGTGTGGAAGAGAGTGACAGTGACAAAGAGTCTTCCATCATGAGGCCTGTCCCACCCAGCACACATCCAATTGGCTAAAACCACATGATGTACAAATTTCAATCACCGTAGACATATGCCTTTGGAATCCCTCAGCATTATAGTGTCTGTGGTGCTAGTGCTAACTGTGCAGCATGACTGTACAAGTCAGGACTCATCTAGCAGTTGTATACATGTACCTGTGGAATATAAACCTGTGTGTGCCTGAGTGTGGTGTGTCTGCCTCTAGATGAATGGGTTATGGCCCAGAAACACACAGTGCACACCCCATTGCCCTACTATGGCAAGCCTGCTGATGTCTTCACCTTGAAATACACCTTTGGGGTAAGAGTAGCCCAGTAATCTCAGTGATGTGCCCTATACCTGTGTAATGGTATAGTGTGATATACTAGTTAGGTAGGAGTTCTATTCAGAGACATGGCAAGTGTGGATTTTTGTGTATGTGTTTGTATGTCTGTGTCAGGAGCAATGCTTTTGAGTCTATTCACAGTCACTACAACCTCCAGTGGCCTTCTTTGGCAAGCCTGCTGTTGTCATTCACTTTGAAATACACCTTTGGGTTAAAAGCAGCTCAGTAATCTCTGTGGTGTGTCCTATAACTGCATAATGCTATAGTGTGATTTACTAGTTAGGTAGGAGTTCTTCCTCAACATGGGAATGTGGATGTTTGTGTGTGTGATAATTTATCTGTGTAGGGAGCAATGCTTTTGAGGCCATTCACAGTCACTGCAACCTCCAGTGGCATTCTTTTGCAAGTCTGCTGATGCCATTCACTTTGAAATGCACCTTTGGGAAAAGAGTAGCCCAGTAATCTCCATGGTGTGTCCTATAACAGTGTAATGCTGTAGTGTGAGGTACTAGTTTGGTAGGGGTTCTATTCCTAGACATGGCAAGTGTGTGTGTTTGTCTGTGTAGGGAGAAATGCTTTTGAGGTCATTCACAGTCAATGCAACCTCCATTGCCCTTTTTTGGCAAGCCTGCTGATGTCATTCACCTTGAAATACACCTTTGGGGAAAAACTAGCCCAGTAATTTCCATGGCATGTACTATAATTGCGTAATGCTGCAGTGTGATGTACTAGTTAGGTAGGAGTTTCAATCCCAGACATGGCAACTGTGAGACTTGGTGTGTGTCTGTGTTTGTCATTCATATCCTGAGTGGAGGTGGCTGTGAGTGTGTAACAACTGGACTCATTGTGGAGTGGGTTTTGCAAATTCCTTACATGGTGGGCCTATTATGTGTCACAATGTCCACCTTACAATGATAACAGATGTCAAACAGCAGAGAGGCTTGGATTGACAATCCATACCCCTACATGTAACATCAAGGTCTGGCGAATAAATTGGGCAATTCTTGTATTACCCAGAGAGCACTCTCAACCCATGTCTCATACACAAACACACTCAGCTAGGCAACAACCACTTTGTTGGCAGTTCCCTGCATATTGTCCACAGATAGTAACCATGGTGTGATTGCAGCAGACCACAGAGGGCATGGCATGCTGTCCCATCACTACAATAGGCACATAATTGCAGAAAGTGTGCCTCCACTATGTTCCCCACTGGATGCCTGCAGCAACTGTAGTGACATCAAATGTGACCCATAAATTACATACCATGCCTTAAACACATGCCCTGTATGGACAGATGCCACTGACACCAGGAAATACCTGTATCATGCTGTCAATGTGGGTGCAGGGTCAACCTGGTGTCCATTGCCAGTTCCCACCACATGAGGCCAGGAATGGCATATCTGATTATAACAATCTGTGTACACAACATGGCCCAGACACCCCAGGTACAGTTCCACATGTCACAGAACATGCATGTGGGATGTGTGCACATTCCAGACACTGTCCATGTTATGGACTATAGAACACATACATGGCAAGCATTGCACAGCACTCGCCACCCACAATAGTAACATAGATGACTGGATGGTAAATACAATACCTACCTGTGTGGGCCAATTCAGACACTACAACCCTGAGCCACACTGCAGACCATTGTCATGTGGCCTGATGCCAAGGTATACCATTCACCTAGCCTTGTACAGCTCCTGGCACAGTCAGCCACTACACACTTGTGAAGCAATGGACCCATACATGTCAGTACTGGCACCTTGTGTCTGTGTGTGGAGTATAATGATTTTGACCGCATTCACACTCACTACACCTCCCATTGGCCTACTGAAGCATACTGTCTGATGTCAGACATCTTCACATACTCTTGCCCATATATCATCCGGATAACCCCTGTGGTGCATGTGATACTTGCATATTACTGTATTGTGGCAAACTAGCTCGTTAGGACATCTATTCCTGACCCTGCCAACTGTGTTAATTTGTGTGAGTCTCTGAGAGAGAGTGTGGCTGTGTCGACCTTGACACCTGTTCATGTGGACAGGCACGTGTACTACACCTACCTTATCGCTTCTATATCACTGTTGCTGATGTCACTCACCATCAGATATACATTTGGACAACTTTCCAACATGTAACCTCTGTGGTGCATGCAAAAACTACATAAACATGTCATAGCAATACAGTCAGTCAGGGGTTTGAAACCCTGTACTGATAAGTGTGTGACACAAACATGCTTAGGTTTTACTCTCCCACCCCCTTCACTCTCCCACCCTCTTGCTGTCTTACTTTGACCCTGTCTGTCTCTCTCACTCCCTCTCTGGTGGATGTGGAGAAGTACACCTGCTTTACTTAGGCAGCAGCTTGTGTTTTGTAAGTGATGCTCATGATAAGCTGATGGCCTCTGCACAAATTGCAGACCCCTCTAGCTGATTGCATTTGGAATAGCTGTGGTAACATTCCCGTAGCCAATTGCATGGAAACACACTCCAATATCTAGGAACATTATGTGGGTGGTGGGCCTTTTCATTTACTGTGAGTAGGACCTCATGTTGGTGTTTGGAAAACAGCATCACAGATGGTATTGGGATTTACCTCTAACAACATACACTTTGGAGACAGGCCAACAAACAAGAGGGGGATGTGCTAGACATGACTACAGAATGTAAGTGTCGTTCTTCTGCACTTGGAGTAATGTTGGTATAACAGAGTGTGTGCAGATATGGCTGGTCTACATGATTTAATACCTGTCAGGACAGTGTTATGTGTTTGAGGAAACTTGCACCTGTAGGGTTATCTGCAGACTGAGCAGAGTTTGCAGTCTTATGTTTCTTGTGTTACTCACAGATCACCTTAGAACTGCAGAAGCATAGTCTGAGGATTGCAGTCAGTACATGGTTACAGCCATAAGAGTTACTGACTTCATATCCCTCATAGGACATATGTCACAGCAAACTCTGTTACAACAGTAAATGTATGAGGGTATCACAGCAACATACCAATATTGGCCTAGTGTTTGTGGCTCCAGCCAGACGTTTGTCAACCTTTGTACATATGTCATGCAGTAAGAGGTGCATATGTTCTGTTCACCATTATTTATTGACATCATACCTGATAAGCCAGTCAGACATCATACTGCTAGAGATGTTATGTATAGTAGGGGTTATTTCTGAGTACATAACCTGGGCATTCTGTGGTTGTGTGTACAGTACTGGGGTCTGTGTACTTATGGTTATTGTCGCCAGTATGTGTATTGCAAATACGAACCTTGGCCTGTGCACAGACTGTGGTAGATGCCATTGTTCTTGGTCCTGTTCTATCTGCTGTTTCATGTTGCTCCAGTGTATGGTACCCTATTGGCTCACATGTTTGTAGGGCCAAACACACGTGTCCCATACCACAGACAGGCATTAGACCACACTGTGTCATGACCCAATTTATGTAGGGTTAGTTTGTGAGTGGCACATATGAGGATGGTGTTTATCAGACAGTATGCACTTTCTTACAGGTGTCTGTTACTCTGTGCTGTGGCATGCCCGTAGAGCCTGCTATATTAGCAGGTACATGTGTATTCCCCCATACAAAGTGTAGTCCAATGTTGTGGCAGTCTGGTTGGAGTTTGCACAGTGCTTTTTTACATGCCTAGCAGCTTAGTGTAATTACCCAGTGTGCTGTTATGTCCAGATATTTGCAAGACATACTGCTGCCAGGCCACCATAACTATTGTGTATTTCTGACAAAGCAGTGGCATTCTGTACAGATGTATGTCATGAACTACTGGGCAGTATGTGGCCATGTGACCTCTGCACCACCAGTTATTATGTGTCAGGACAGACAGGCATGTGTGAATGCATAAACTGTGTGGGCATATATAGTACAGTATTTATGTGATATACCCATGTACATGGCTGTTAACATCCACATTGTCAGGCTTGGTCCACATGTCTCGCACAAAGGGAATCTGTCTACACCTCTGGACTGACCAGAGAGTGCCACACTGTCCACATATACTGGTCATATTTCTGCTGTAGTCCACAGGATCATTGCTGTGCTATCAGTGGTACTGTACTGTGATGTCCTTAGGATGTCTGTCAGTAACTGATGGCGTACATGTCAAAAGCAAATGTGACCTCCCAAACACAACATCTGTTAAGACAACCCCAGTTACAGTAGCAACAGTCTACATATATACCTGTAATACATACAGATGACATCCTCATGCACTAAGAGGTTGAGACTACTGGTGCTGAGGTAGGACACCACTTCATGTTCTGGACATATGGTGAATATATATATATATATATATATATATATATATATATATATATATATATATATATATATATATATATATATATACATATATATATATATAGACATATACATAGCTACATACTTATATGGATAAATATATGTACACACACACACACACACACACACACACACACACACACACACACACATATATATATATATATATATATATATATATATATATATATATATATATATATATACAAACATGTATACATATACACAGCTATATATGTCTACACACAGATATATAGCTATATATGCACATATAGTTATGGATATCTACATATATATATTGACATAAATATATCTGTACATATAGGATGTACACACACATATATATATATATATATATATATATATATATATATATATATATATGTATGTATATACATATACATATACAGAGAGATCTATAAATGGCTATATATATATCTACATATATATTGACATAAATAGGTATATCTGTACATATAGGATATATATATATATATATATATATATATATATATATATATATATATATATATATATATATATATATATATATATATATATATATATATATATATATATATATGTGTGTGTATATATATATATATATATATATATATATATATATATATATATATATATATATATATATATATATATATATATATATATATATATATATATATATATATATATACATATACATATACAGAGAGATCTATAAATGGCTATATATATATATATATATATATATATATATAAAATGCACTATACAGATGTGTATAAATACATAGATATGAATATATATCTGCATGTACATGTAGACATATATCTACATATGTATATGTATATATCAGTATCCTTGTTATGTGTAAATATTACTGTTGTGTATATCTTCCCAGATGTATCACACCATATGTATCTGATATGTTTATATTTAGATATAACAACATATGTGATGCAACAGTAATATCACTAACAAGTACTACACAATTGTGGAAGTCACAGCAATTGTTCAATAGTATTCAATATGTGTACTGGCAGATATATTAGAAAAACAGCAACTGTCTTCACAGCTGTTAGGGGGTAGTGGTTAACTTTATGACTATAGTGTACAAGACCTGCAAGGGCTGTTTATTTTGTTGTTGGACAGAACAAGGCCTGCTGGATACAGAGTGGTTAAGGCAGTTTTGATCAGCTTTAAGTGCGTTTGCGTGGGTTTGCGTGAAGGTAAGCAGTGTTAAGGTTCGGTTAAACGTATGGGTGCTTACACCATGTAGGCTTCGCTTACCAGTGCGCAAATGTGCTTAGCTGTTATATTGCAGCAATACTGATACCTGCTATGCATGGCTCAGCCCTGGTAACCTGTGCTCACATCCCCGTCTGATAACATAGAAGGGTAATGACATTTGTAATAAGTGTACGTAATGCCATGTACAAACATGAATCTATGTGCCATCATTACAGTAGCAAGGAGTGTGGGCATCATGTCTGGGACACTCAAGTATATAAGACCTGTACATCACTCTTAGCCATGTGAATATGTTACATACAAGGTTAGTAACCCAGGTTACGTTCCATCACTCTTGCATGTAGTGTGTCATGCCATTACTACTGTTGACAGTGCTTTCCCAGGCAAGATTAGATTGCTAAATGTAATACTGGCAACAAGCACCTCTGCATACATAGCTGGAGTCTGAGGCCTCACTGTCATGTTCCTGGTGTGTGAGCTGTGTCACAGTATATATCCCCTACTGGATAATAATCTGACATGTGCAAAGTAACTGTTGACTACTGTATGTACAGCACATGTCAGTGAGGGCTTCCAACATGTAGTAATGGCATGCATATTGATGTCAGACATCTATCTGTTGACACATTCATCCTACTGTATAGCTACTAGTCAAGATGATGACTGTCAGTCCCTGTACAGATGTGCAGATGGTAGGTATCTAACTTGGATACATACAGGCAACCTATGCTTGACTGACACTGACATGTCTGCTCAGCTATGTTATAACTGGCACACTTAGGATGCAACACCCTGTATGTACAACATGCCATGGGTACCTTCACTGCACTACCACAGTCAGCAGAACATGCTTGGGTACAGGTCTCCATCACAGACACTAACCATGTGTTGTAATACATGTTGCATACATGTCAACTGGATCACCTCAGTGGCCATTTGCAGGAGGCACCCAGAGGATTGGCTGATGCATGTCACTTTCACCCTGAGGGTCATCACAGTGGTGTCTGTTGATAGATTGCCTGTTGGCACATGGCAGGTGGCATGATACCACTGTATATACATTCCCTACACTTCCCATTTCTTCATGGAAAATAGCCAGGTACACACCTATGACCACCTGCAGCTATGCACCCCAGTACTGACAAATGTGTACGTGTGCATTACTGAGGATATCAGTGTCTTTGTGTTAGTGCACCTGTATTTGGGAATACCATGAGGGCCTTCACACGCACCGCAACACCCATTGCCATAGTTAGATGTGGCTAATTCTGTACCTGACATTTCATGTACCCTGTTACGCTCCTCTCCTGAACGGCAACCTGAGCCTTGCATTACCAGCACAACAGTGTTATACAAATGGGTTGATAGGCATGGGATACCCACTGAGTTCTGGCAAGTGTGTGTATGTGTGCACGTGTGTATATCTGTAGTGTACAGCATTCCGAGGCCACATACTCCTATTACAATATTCATTGCCACACAGTATTACAGATAGTGATTTTGCTGCCCATAGGTGAGGCATGACAATGCATTGCCGCACTATGCCTGTGGCATGTGCATTAGATGCATATCCCTGTAGTACCACTGTTAGGATGGGCAATGGGTTGTATCACAGTCGTGAGCAATGTGTGATGGTGGGTATGTCAGAGTGTCATCATGGGTTCCAGTGTGTGTACAATATCCACAGTGGGGTGTGGGTGCTGTGTACACTGTCATTACACCATGGTACCCCCGGTACATGTCCCATGGACCACTGTATGGTGACCACTGTTACCGTCAACCATACAGGTAACTGATAACATAATCCAGCCCAGTTATGCATGTGCTGTGGGCAGCCTACCTGTAACACATTGGACACACTGACAAGTTAGAACCGATAGGCCCAGGTCTCTTGGATGTGTGTCTGCCAGTTATGTGTCTGTTAATGTGTATACAACGGTATGTCACACTATGTATTGTCCATATACAACCATTACATCCCCCATTACCATGCTTACATGTCTGGGGATGTTTTGCATGTAACATGTAACCTGGAACGCACCTCATCCTAAACGCTGTGTGGTGTATGAATTGAAACATGTCCCAGGTGGGGTCACCTCTCCATGTGGCATAGGCAGTAACTGTTATACAGACCTGTGACATGTGTTCAACTGTATCCAGGATATGTCACAGCCATGGTGTCACCATAGTGCCATACCCCTTGTTGAATATGACTGCAGATCATCCTTCTGCTGACACATGTACACTTACAACAGAAATGGATAATACATAATGGAAACCACAATCACTCAGTGTTACTAACAGCTATAATGCATCATGGCTGGACAGCTACAGTACCTGACATGTAAGCATTAAATATTACTGCTGACAACATGTTACACAGCAGTACATTGGTACACTGTAGTACAGTCACCGTGTGCATCAGAACCATATTATCCTGCCCCTGCATCAGTGTTATGGAAGACAGGGATGTGGCACAGGTATCATCATATGCACAGAGTGTGTTGTTGGTTTGCCAGAGACCGAGGGTGGGCCATACGTTTAACACCATGTGTGTGGGTGAGGGGTGTAATTAGCTGATATGGACATGGTGATGTGGTTTGGGTAGGTATGGGGTTGCCCTAAGTGTGTTTGTATAGTGTGTGGGTATGCATGCACACAGTTCTGCCATGTGGTTGCCCTATACAGGTGTTTCTTGGACAGCTGCAGACCATACCTGGAAGAGTGTGCAGTTCACGGCCTCTGGCCATGGACACACAGATTGTGCTTGCCAGGGGTTCCATGAGCACGTCCAGGTGCAGGCCTCGACGTGCTACTCTAACCGATAATGACAGATGTCCGCTGGAACCAGGTCCCTCCTGGGACTGGTTAGGGCCATGTGCATGTGGCCTCATGTGATGTGGTGTGGACAGCACTCCCCTTGCAGTGCTGGGGCTGGTACTGCCACTACAGGAATGCCTTGGTGTCCTTGCACGTCCATGTCGACCGCCAGCTGTTGGTGTTGCTGGCCTACATCCATGTGGCCATCACCCCACACCCACCACATGTTCGAGCACGGACAATCCACGGTCGATGAGGCCCGCCATCTTACCCAACCATCTACCCATGACCTCAGTATAATCATGGATGGCACCTGCAAGTTCATGGAAGTTGTCACTTACAGATGAGAGATCAGCCCTCTGCAGCCTCAGGCCCTGTCTGGTGTACAGTTCATACATGCCTGCACCCCCATGACAATCTGAAACATGTGCCTGGTAGTACCAGTTATAGCACTTCTGCCAGGGGCGTGATGACCAGCGGCCCTCCCATGAGCACCCCAGTACATCTGCCTATGTATTGCCCTGCCAGACATCTGTCTATACCTGCTGGGTCCAGACACAGCAGGCATAGATACCACACTCTCCTCTGCACTGCTACCAACTGTCCCTCTGCTATGGCCACTGGTGATGGGGTATCTATAGGCACTGTGAATGTGTGTGGGGTTGGGGTGGCTAACAGGGGGATGTCAAATGATGGCACAGTTTCAGCCTCTGACAACCCTGCCTATGTCTCCACAGTCCTATCATTATCTTCAGTGTCTGTGTGGACACCAACATCAGATTGCATGCAGGAGGGATCGATCCTGACCCACCTAACCTCCTATGTGGGAAAACAAGAAACGCACTTTAAGACCTGTACAGGATTGCATAACAGTACACACACACACACACACACACACACACACACACACACACACACACACACACACACACACACACACACACACCCTGAAATTCCACCATAATACCTACCTGTCCCTGAGTTTACAGGCAGTCCCATGTTTATTCACATAAGTTCCCCATCCTGCATCACACTTGGTAACATACACTCATTAATACCACTCATTAACGTATCATTCTTCTAAATGTCTAGACAATTGATCACAACACAAGACCTGTTTTTCCATTACCTCCTTGACTTGAGTGGAGTAGGTTTTACAAGGCCTCACTGCTGTCATCCAGTGTTCACCCTGGGTATGTTCGGATATCGTCAGCATGGCCCCCAGGCTACAACCTTCACTCCATAATGTCACGCACTGGAGTGTCATATGTAACTATTGCTCAGTACATGTCAGATCTGCTGCTCCATCAACTTATCATGTGGACAACAGTAATATATGGATACACTCCCTGGTGTTGTCTAGTAATTCCCAAATGCATCTGTAGTGCTTCATATGTGGGCAATCGTTCACCTTTCTGCCGGTAGCAATTTTACGGGTATACCTGATGTCTAGTTTTCCTCCCAATGCATGTTCCATGCTACAGACCTTATTATACTATCAGCTGTCCTGTGATTACATCTAAGACAAGTATTTCCAGTGTCTCATGTGTCAGTCCATGTCCGTGCACTGCACGATTCCAAAGGGAAGAACTGACATATGAATAGAGCCACAATCACACATGTGCATACATGGACACCCACAAAAACACACACATGTACACACACATCCTACATGCATCAACCGCCATCCACTCCACCAGATTGCACTTACAGACAAAATACCCCCCCACCACACACACACACACACGCACACACACACACACACACACACACACACACACACACACACACACACACACACACACACACACACACACACACACACACACACACACCTACAGGTGAGGTTGCACAAAGATAGTACACACAGACCTTCCATTACCCATCTGTCAACATGCATAACATATGGTACTCAACAGCATGCAGTGCAGCTATAGTCAATCCATGCTAGCAACAGTATACATGTGTGTGTGATGCATGGGCTGTGTTAGTAGGTGATGCCCCTTCCCCTGGTAAACACTGCACCCATGTACACAGTATTGCTGTGCACCTGTTCTGCACCCTGCCATGTACTGTGCACCATATCTCACAGGTGTACAAAACATTGCTGAATGTGTATTACTGTGTCAGTTATGTCTGCTTTAATGCTCACTGCCCCTGTGTGTTTGTCCGACACATACCTGGGATGATATGTGGACAGATGTCATTTGTGAATGCCTGATGTCTGATTCACAGATCTCAACATCAGCGGTGCATGTATGACCAATACGATACTTTTACACTGACAACCGTCAAACCTTACCGTGGCTATGGGGAGTGTACACACCCTTATTGCTATGATACACTCTTCCTTGATATGCCATGGGACCACATCATTGCATATGTTAATATTACATGAGCCTGATATGCAACATATGTCCTCTATATTCACATGCAGTGTCTAACAAATGTGTTAGGTGTGCAGATGCTGACCACGATGTATACACTTTGTGGGTGCATATGTGTCCATGCCCTTATCATGATGGTTTGTCACACTTATTGTTATGTGTACTACAGCCATCACTATATCTGGCAGGGGTATACTAGCATGGACAGCTGCATTTGCCAGTATATGTTCAGTCTGCCCTATACATGCCCCCCAACTCTGCATGATTGCAAGGTCAACTCATGTGCATATCCCTTGGAGTTCACACACTGCTGTCAGTATTGCGGTGGAGTCAGGGTTATGTCTATCACAGTTCCTGAACCTGACTGTGTGCAAATACAGCCATTTGTAGCATCCTTGGGTTACTGCTGCAGTGCACTGGTGTGTCATGATGACACCCCCCCCACCTTCAGCCTTTTTGCAGATGCTTTACAACTATGGCCTACACATGTGTGTCAGCTTTCAGTGTCCCAAACACTGAACACTGCATGTAACAGCCTAGTCCCAGCTAATGACTGGCAAACATACAGATGTACACTGGTACTGGCACAGTACAGATGGGGCTGGTGGGCCTGAGGTGGAGTGAGGCATTGGTTGTGCAGCACCTATAACTTACATGATACTGTCTGTAGGTTTCCAATGTGGTCATGGTACACCAGTAAACATTGCAATGCATGACTATTGGGAACCTCTTCTGTTATGCATACACTACCTGTAGAGAGGCCTGGCTGATGTTTCCTGTGGTACAACTGTCACATCTGATTACCCTAACCCGTAGGCCACACGCTTGCATAGTCCAGGCAATTGCTGACATGGGTACTGCACAGTCAGTACTTGCTGGACATTCCTGCAACCCCCTCAGTGTTGTGGCATGTTACTGGGCAGCCCGCATGATCAATTTGCTACATGTGACATCAGTTGTCTTAGATGGCCATCTGTTTATTTCCTAAATCATTCCTGTCCCATACATCCTTGCCATATACATGACTGCCTTCACTGATTGCCATGGTGTATGCAATGGTGAGGTATGGCTACATGTCCATCTCATGGGTGCTACCTGTTGGGTATGGGGCCCATGCCATGTCATGTAAGATGTGTGCAAACCATGCATGCCTCTGTTGCAGGTAAGTGTGCACATTTGATGGCCAAACATCTTGGACAGCAGACCAATACATGGTGTGACATTGGGGACATGTACTTGCTGAAAGGTACATTTCCATGACAAATGCATGCAGTCAGTACCTCAACAGCTGCCTCCACTTTATTTTATCTGGAGTGTGTGCACACATATGCTTCCAGTGTTTGTGAAGGTATGTATTCCCCATATTTGCTGCCCTAACCTATGATCCCGTATAACACACTGATTGTTCATGTTAGGACCACATTGCAGGTGTTAAGGGTTGTGGACCACATTATTATGATATGTCAAAATGTAGAGCTGTAAGAGTTGCCATTGTAATACTGGTATATACACTGTTGTAGCACTGTATAAGGGTTATATTTCAGACATGTCACTACTGTAGGCCATGCATCCCACCATTATGTTCATCCCTGTGGACACATTTCATAATGACAGGATGTTAGTTATATTGCAAGTGTCTGACATATCCTTCAGATACACCATTATGGTCACCACTGTGATGCAGTGCAGTTAACAGCAACAATACATGAATATGTATGGCATGCATTATGGATAGGTGTGTTAGATGTGTACATGGAATATACCATAGCCATTACATGACCGGTGTACTGGCAAGCATGATCATAAACCATACTCACCAGCTACAGGCTGCTGCCTTGGTGGTATACCAGAGGGACCTACATAAGTGTGTGAGAGATTTGATGTCAGTAGCCACAGCTGTGGCATTGCTACAGGGTGGGTGCTGCATTATAGTACATCAACAGTACAAGTCCACATTACTACAGCTTATGCACATCTGTTTATTACTAGTACACAGCAACAGACTATATATATGACATCTCACATATGCATGATCTGCCTGTACAAATGCAGATGCATACACAACAGTGGTCTACTGATGTGCCCTGTGGGCTTACCTGCACACTCCACAGCTGGTGTGTGGGTAGCACCCACCTACACTATGGTCTCCACCAGTTGTGTGCGCGGGCGGGCAGGTGCCATGAAGCTGGCAAGGAGCTCCTCAACACGTCAAGGGGGGATGAATGGCATGACTCCCCCTGTTGTGAGGTGATCCCCCTGGACTGCAGCAGCATGCTGACGGGCATTGCGAAGCAGGTCACTGCAATGATGCCGGACCTGCTCATAACTGCAGTTATGCAGGCCGACATTATTGACCCTGTGGACTAGATTGTTCCCCAGGCCAGTCCGGTCCTGCTGCTCATGTGCTGTCCTGCCAAAGAGCACCTGGTAGTGCTCTACCAGGTGGTTCACAATGACCTCATTTTCATCCACTGAATACACCAGTAACCATCCATGGGACATCTTGCCTGAAAGACATAAAGATGGAAACGGGTCTGAGCAACTTATACAGCAAGGTACCATAGTTCGTAATACACATCTCTGTCTCCCTCCACCATATCTGCAACAACAAACTGTTCACACTACTTAATAGGTATGACTACAGCTTACCTACCATTGGGACATATATCGTATTGTACCATACTTGCTATGTGTTTGTAGCCATGTTCCCTGTGGGGACACTAACATTGTTGGCCTGTTATGGAAAAATGTCACCTGAATGCCATTGTAAGGGTCACTATGGTTCCATATATGCATGTGGTCTGTTTGCTTTGTGATTGCTGCACATCTGTCGTTAAGTGATATTGGGGATATCTATGCATGCTGTTGGACATGATCTGGGATTGTGTGGACTATTACTACCCACATATGTTCTATAACAGTGACACAGCAGCATGTTTAGAGAACAGTTGCCAGCAGAACCACCGCTCCCCCATCATCTGACTATGTTACAAGGCCACATCACATGTGGGACCCACCCTTGGGCCTCCTCTACTGGTCCAGCACTACCTTCAGGTGGAACCACCTCAGGGGATGGTGCCCCCCCCCCTGGGGGCCCACACAGACATGATCCTGTCACCCGAGGTCAGGTCCAAGGTCGGTTGCATAGGGAGCTCCACAGAGACTTGTGGGATGTCCTACAACACCTTGAGGCCCTCAGTACACAATCACAGGGTCCACATGCTCCTCCTGCTCGGCCTCCAGGCCAGGCACCTACAGGGCTGTGAAGCTGCTGTTGTGACTAGCAATGGGTGGGGGCCTATTTCCCATTGTTTCCATATGTGAGCTCATGGGGCGTCCACATCGCTGACCTCACACACCATCCAGGGTGTTTACTCACCATATGTGTCATATACCACCCCTGTAGGCTATCCTCTCTATCTAACAACCCAACACACCACCACAAATATACCTGCTATCCTTCCCCAAATTCCCATTCACACCTTCACAGACAAGGACAATGTGGTCCCAACAAGGGGTTCACATGTGACATAACCGCCCATGTTGCACACACTTACAGCTGTATATATATGTGTGTATTGATATATTTGATGTTCCCTCACATATAGCATGCAGCACTGTGTTGGACATATAGGGGACATGTATTTATACACATATGTGTGTGTGTGTGTGTGTGTTTGCATATATGTAGACACACACACACACACACACACACACACACACACACACACACACACATATATATATATATATATATATCTACATGTGTGTAGATATATATTATGTTGTATATATTTGTTTTATATATATTTATAGATATATATATGTATATATTTATATATATATATATATATATATATATATATATACATATGTCTGTATATCTGTAGACATATGTGTGTGTGTGTATAGATGTATATATATATACATATATATAGATATATATATATATATATATATATATATATATAGATATATATTATGTTGTATATATTTATTTTATATATATTTATATATATATATATATATATATATATATATATATATATATGTATACATATACATGTCTGTATATCTGTAGACATATGTGTGTGTGTGTGTGTGTGTGTGTGTGTGTGTGTGTGTGTGTGTGTGTGTGTGTGTGTGTGTATATATATATATATATATATATATATATATATATATATATGTATGGGTCTAGGACACATGCTCGACTAGCATATCTCCGATTCGCAAAATATTGAACACACATACATGAAAGCACTTAACATCGAAAAGCGCTTCCGTGTATGTGTAGTTCAAAAAAAAAAAATCTACATTTCTTCCAGGGGTCTTCACCCCCCTGCACCCCCCACACCCCCCTACTTTATTATTCTCACTCCAAGATCGCACTACAGTGGGGAAAAGGGAATTTTCCTTACCCACACTGTAGTCCGATCTACGAAACAGGCACACATACACGGAAGCTTGTCGATGTAAGCGCTTTCGTATGTGTGTTCAATGTTTTGTGATTCGACTATATATATATATATATATATATATATATATATATATATATATATATATATATACACACACACATATACATACCTATATATATGTTGCACATTCAGACATTAGGTCCATAATCTCTAACCCTCCTTCCTGCACAGCTGCACTGTTCTGCCTTGATACAACACAGGGAGGTGCCACATATGGACAAAGCCTAACATTAGGGGATATATATTGGAACAGATTGCAGGTAAGCCTATTACACACCTATGGCATTTCAACATGCTACACTACATGTTAACTTGATTGTCCTGCAAATGGTGGGCTCTGGAACCCAGGTGCCCATCATTATGGCATTACTTCCACCACCAGCTATTGTCCACAGTAATATACTTGCTTTCCATTACACAACACACACTATGATGGCTTACATCTTGTCAGTCAGTGCTGCTCTTCACAGTTGATTAGTTTGGCCCACTACCCATAGGGACAGACTCTATTGTCCTTAGCAGTTGTTCAGCTGAACATCATTGCAACAATACCTGATGGCACATATAAATCATTACACATCATCTATCCCATTATTATGGACCAAGTACTAAAGTCAATTATATGCATATATACTTTATATACCTGTTGTGGGAATGAGGTCTGTTCTGGATAGTTTTCCTTTAAGGAGTTTTTTTCTCCTGTGGCTTGGGCATTCGCCTGCTTTCTTTCTTAGTTTGATTGATCGTTTGCTTGCTTCACTTTCACTCACTCACTCACTCACTCACTCACTCACTCACTCACTCACTCCAGTAAATGGATTGAGCTGCTTTGAATAGATTGCAGCATGGCTTTAGTAGGTGATGCACATGAGCACATGATCAGGTGATGGCCTCTGCCACAGTCAGTGTCCTCCATTTGCTACTTTCATGCAGCATGCTGTGTAGTACTTCCAATTACCACTGTCATGGCAACCCACTACTATAAATCCCTACATCATATGGGTGTGGTCCTTTTACCTTTCCTGTATGGTGGACATCCTTCCTGTGTGTGGGCAGCAGTGTTACAGACAGCAGGTAGCAATACCTCTTATAAGAGAACTTTGAGACTCACGTCAGCTACATATTTGTATAAGATTCCAGAACTACAGACAGAGTGTGAGTAGTGTTGTTGTATGCATTTTATAGCACCAGTAATACAGGGTTTGTGTGTACATACTAGTTTAACATGGAATGCAGTCTGTCTGCATAACTCTCAACTGTGGGCCTTTTCACTTGATGCCAGAGGTGTGCCTGTTATGTTTTGTCTGTCCACCACATAGGTCTTGTGTCAGATATATCACTGGCAGTGTGTGTACTTAAGTGCTATCAGTACATGGCTACATCCATTTGTGTTTCTGACTTCATATTCCTGACTATGGGTATGTTGAATCCTATCATGTAACACCAGCAACTTGGTCAGGGTATGACAATACTATTTCACATATGGGCCTGTGTTCCGGCCTCTGTCTTCCACCTACATTCCAGGCTTTGTCCATAAGACATGCAGTCAGAGGTTGTTATGTAGTGGCCTGCGATTATGTCATGCTGCCATTCCTGCCTTTATTCCAGTGCTGTTGTGGCCCCCACACATATTGTGAGGTTGGGTCCATATATATGTGGGCTTCATCTGCACAATACATGTGTGCCCTTCTGTACTGCAGAGGTCAGTGTATGTAACAGTGTTATATGACCCTGTAAGTCCGTCTATGGGGTGTATGCACCATAAATAACCTAGGCTGTTACAACATGTGAGGGATATCAGGTGTAAGCTGTCTTAAGGTATATGGATGTCCATTACCATAAATTTCACCTTGGGAAATTGCTGGCCTACTGCTTCCTGCTATACAGATTGTTTTGTTTGTCAGTGTGATTGTGATGGTTTCAGTTATGCCTTGTTATGTAACAGATACAGTCCATAGTGTCAACTGAAGTCTAATCCCCCTAGGGATTGCATACAGAGTGAAGTTAGAGGCTGCTGGACTATACATCTGCATTACTTACTGTTGATTGATTATTATCCTGTGGCCTAGTCTGTCTTTACTGTTGTACTACTTGAAGGCCTTGGCCTGGCCAGCAACATATGTTATGCTTTCAGATTACTGTATTAAATTATCTGTTTGAGAATTGCATTGATCTGTTTGTATGCATTTCAAAGTCTAAACAGCTATATGCCACGGCATATACAACTTTAATAGTACACAACATTTCTTATGTATGCAAACCTGTGTGTGGTGTTATATTTTTGACCTCTCTCTGGGTATATGTTTCAGGCAACAATTGTTTTTTGTATGGGTGACTCATACACTCTCCATTTGATAAGGTGGCAACTGTACACACACACACACACATATATATATATATATATATATATATATATATATATATATATATATATATATATATATATATATATATATATATATATATATATATATATATATATATATATATATGTATGTATCTGCATATATTATATGTATCTTAGGAATGTATACTGCTTCCACATTGTACATTCCCTGTCGTAGCCAGACTGTACTGCATGATATGTTATTGATACCAGCCTGACATCATACAAGTGAGCTAGATTACTGTTAATGTCTTGTGCCCATGTTGTGCTTGGTCCTGGTTATGGGACTTGCAACAGTTGGTATTGTATTGCAGGGCAGATCTGTTTGGCTGTGGGGGAGGGGGTGATATCAATATGTACAAGACGTATTTAGCTTGGGCTCCCTCACCCCCATTAACGGTGCCTGTGGTCATATATGTATTTGTAATTTTCTTTTTTATATCTATAGCTGTATATCTGTGCACATATATATATATATATATATATATATATATATATATATATATATATATATATATATATATATATATATATATATATATATATATATATATATGTATATATATATATATATATATATATGTATAGATATATATATATACATATATATATATATATATGTGTATAGATATATATATATATATATAGATAGATATAGATATAGATATAGATATTTATATATCTATTTAGATATACATATATACAGACACACACATACATCTACATGTTTAAATACATTTCCTGTACTGTTGAATGACTGCACTGGATGATATGTTTGTGAAAACATGAGGTTTATTTATCTCTGACATGGCTTAGTGGTAAATCACTTTGGCTATGGTGTGCAGGCTTCTGGGTTCGAGCCCTGCATAGGCTGTTTATTTTGTTGCTGGGCAGAACAAGGGCCATTGGATACAGAGTGATTAAGGCACTTTTAAGCAGTTGTAAGCGGGTTTTCGCAGGTTTGTGCAGAGGTAAGCACTGCTAACTTCGGGTTACAGTTTTACACTGATTTAGCTTCTCAGTTGCTTAACTTGTGTAGGCATTGCTTACCCCCATGCAAACAGGCTTAAACCCACTTACTGCTCCTTAAAATTGCTTACTCCCACTTACCCCCATGCTAATTCCTTTAAAAGAAAAGAAAAAGGGTTGATAGGAAAGTGGTGAAAAAGGGGCACAAAGAGGGAAAAACAGTAGGGGCAATAACTATGCATATACACTGAATTTGGAGAAAGATTTGGGCACTGAAATCCCTGAGAGAGGGGTGAGGGCAACAATAATATGTTGTGAAGCCAATTAGACCAGATTACATGTGTCCAGTGGACATGTTTGCGAAATGGATAGCTATGTATGGGGTGAGATTTTTTGGGGGGAACAGATTGCCCATTTATTTTCAGGTGAAAGTGGGATGTTGGGGAGGGATAGTAGGTATATTTCAGGAGGTAGGTTGGGTAGGTTGGGTAGGTTAACAGTCAAGACAGAGAAGGCACATGGGGCTGTATAGGACACATATGGTGGGGTAAACACCTTGATGGGGAAGGGTGTTTGGAAATCGGAAGCCCATGAGCCCCTTAGTGGAAAAAGTGGGACTGAGGTCCCCACCCATGGGCAGTCACCACTGCACCTTCACAGCCCCGAAGGTGGCTATGCTGGGGGCTGAGTAGGAGGGCCAGGCCAATCCTCTAGTTGTGACATGCAGTCCTTAAGCTGGCATAGCAGAACTCCAAACTCCCTGCGGACCTGGCGACGGGTGACAGTGTCCTGTCCGCGCCCGCTCCCAGGGGGGGCGAGCCCCATCCCCTGAGGAGGTTCCCACCTGAAGGTGGTTCAGGACCAATGGACGAGGAGGTCCTGGGGTGGGCCCCAGATTTGCTGGTGCTTTGTGCCATGGCCAGCTGAGGTGGGATAGGTGGGTCCGCCGGGACGGCCTTCCCAACGTGCTATGGTGTTTCAATATTACAACATATGTTGGTTAGTAATAGTCAACACATTCCAGGATTAGGTATAACAGCATGTCTAGATATTCCCTTTATCCCAAACACCAGATATGGAACAGTTGCATAGCAAACAGAACACATGCTTTTATGGAACCACAGTGGCCATTACAACAGCATGCAGGTACATTGATGGCAGCATGCCACTAATGTGGGAGTATTTCAACATGGCACAGGCATAGAAACAAATTAAAATAATTATCAAGCAAGAAGACATAAGTCCCAACAGCGAATTTAATGCAGCACATACCGAGTGAGTTGTGTATTTAGTTTATTGCTGCAGATATGGTGGGGGGGGGGGGGTGTCACCTAACAACTAGTATATTCCTGTAGTTCTCATTACTTTCCTAGTCAGTGCTGTGATCTGTACCTTACAGGGATTAGTACACTACCCTATCTCCTTAGTTTGGACAGTGGTATGGATGTACACAACTATATACATGAGCTGAGTTTTAACCTGCAGCATACACCTCTTACCTGGTATACCTGTGGAGGTATTGTTTGTTAACACTACCTGTTTCTACACATATTCTCAGATTCCAGGTTGATGTTATGCACATACCTGTCCATCTCTTATTGCACACACTCTGGGCATGTCTTGACCACATGCAGGTGAACCGGGACATATTTCAACTATTGCCCTCTTAAACCATTAGTGAATTGTACAATGACAGGTTTGTTTTCACTGACATTTTCCAAATATGTACAGGCCTGACAGTCAGTTATATGACATGAAATGCTGCCTACATGTCAGAGATTAGCACACTTGGTAGAGTGACAGGTTTGTTCTTATAAATGTCTGACAATCAGTTGTATTTCTTGTTTGCGGCCTAAACGGCTTGGGATCATCCCACTGATTTACACGTGTGGCCTGTGGCTTATGTGTCATTCATGCCTCTCAAATGACCAGGATTGCTCCTGAATTCAACTCCAGATTTAATGCTGTCCCACTCAACCCCTACAAAGACATTTATTTTTGGAAAAGGGTGGGGAATAATATTTATAAAATATTGTCAGTCATTATAGTTGTACATGTCTGTTCCTGCAGAACATGTATAATATTTTAAAAATCACATATTCCATTAATGTCACAGATTAATATTGCTGATATTTTAGAATTGTTTCTGATTGTGTCTGCTTCTGTCAGCAGTTGGCCATGAGTCTGTTGCATTATGTCTCTATAATTGGTTGGGTGGTATGCTGACATTTCAGTCATGTTCATGCAAGTCATTTTTCAGATCTACACAACATGTACATATCCCCAATTGTACACACCATCCTTGCTAAATGTCCTCTACAGTGACCATGTCAGTGACATTTATATCACAATCATTTATCTCCATTGACATGTAACCTTGTGTGACAGTCACATATATACTGTCATGTGTAATGATATACACATATTTCACATAGGAGGTGTAAACAGCTGTACATATTGCACTATTTACATATGTGTTTAATGTTATGCTACTTACTTGCCTTAGAAGTGTACATACATTGACATATCCTTTCTGAAGTACATTGCCATAGTTAACATGCTCTTTTCCTCTTTCTTAATTTCTATCATTCAAGTCTATATCCATTTTAATCAGCACCCTTCCCCAGCCTACTGTATTTAAGTTTCATTTCATTTACCCTTGCTCTTCACCCCACCATCTATTATTTCAGTCTGAAGATACTTGCTATAGAGAACATTGCAATGATTATATGTTTATAAAATATGTTAATACTGCAGTTATAGTATTTTTTCACCATGGTAGTCATTGTGGCTATCTGCACAATACAGAAGAGCAGGTTTGCCTATTGGTAAACTTGTATGCATGTTCTTTCTGCATTCATGCTGCTCTGCACAGTTTCCTGGCTGGCAACAGTGTTGCAGGCCACAAAATGTTGCTTGTATTCATGTAAGCGCAAGGAGCTGCATTAATATATGATTATCGCTGCTGCTTATCATACCAACATATACATTCTGTGTTGACTGCACGCAAAGTCTATATGGAGTTTATTACATCCGTGGGCATGTCTGCTTCCTAAATGATTTTACATAACAAAAACTTTACAGACTGGCAAGAAATTAAACTGTAGATGTGGTGAGTTATTTGTACAAGGTCATAGGTATTTTAAATTATTGGAGGTAAAGGCTATCTCTGGCTTCTTATTAGGTCATCAAATAATGCTGCATCATTCTTGCAATACAGAATTTGAACTTCAAGTCATAAATATTGTAATTATTGCATATTGGCTCCAATTGACCAGTCTGAAATTCAGCGTTCAATACTGAAATTAGACATTTATGTTTTACGGCTCTTATCCAGTTAAATTTTATGTCTAAATAATATAGCAGTTTTTTTTTTTTCAAACTTCAGGGCATATATACATGAACGTTGACACAAATTTTTATTGAGCAAAATATCTCTTTACAGAATGTACATTGTGAGGATTGTGTGAGGTCTCTGTATGTACGATGCTATAACTGCATGCTGCCTTCTTGCAGGCAAGATACACAGAGAGTTATACATTATTGCAGCAGGACCTTGGCAATTGTAACTGCTATACCATGGGGTATTAGCTACTTACTCCTGATTTTGAATTTAACTGGCTTCAAGTGTAAACCAACGGAGGTATAAAAAAGGTAAATCATGTTTCTAAAGATGAATGGATTTGAAGCTAAATTCAGTTATGGATAATAATCCTGGGGACAAATTCTGTCTTAGGTGTAGACTTCATCTATTGCTTTTCCAAGAAAAGAGCGGAATCTAAGTCTTTTACACTAAAATTATTAATGGATATCACATGCTTTAGCATTGTATAATACCCCTTACTTTTACCTTTTATTTTCTGAAACCACTATGAGGCATTTTTTTAGCATTTTCACAAAAGTACATATTTAGCTGGCACAACAGAGTTATGTAAAATAGGTCCCTTTACTTCAAAACATTTTTTCTTTTCTCAGCCTGAAAGGAATGCATTATTGGGGGTCATTTTAAATTGATGTTTCTTTTATTAATCCTATAGTCTACTTACCTGGGAATACTTGCTTTTCTACAGATACCCAGAGTGAAATCAATGTACTATATATGCATTTAGTTACTAAATCAGCAATCCGTAACAAATGTGTGGATTCTGGCAGAATTTATTTACCCCAAGGGCGAATAGCAAGCGACTGAAGTTCTAGCAAGGTCAACGTAAATCTCATTGTAACTCTCAGCTGATGAACTGCAATTATACAGTTGTTCTAGATGGAAAAAAAAAATAAAAAACAGTCATGAAAAATATATATTCAGTTGGGGTGCAAATGTGATAGAAGGATTCATTGTTAGTTAGACTACAAGAAGCATTGAATCATTTCCCACAGCATTTATAGTTATGTTTAATAACTAAAAGTCATCCTACCTCACTTGGACAAACAATGCACATTCAAAAATGAAATCAGTGGAAGAAGGAAACCTTTTTTATAACACAGCTTTGACTAAGTTGTTTAGATGGTGTTTCCACAACTGAAAATATCCAAACACTAGTAATATTTATTTGTTAGTTTGACTATTTATTTATTTATTATTTATTTATGTGTGTATTTATTTATTTATTGCATTCAGCAGCTTTATGACAAAATAGTCAGTCAAAATATTTTCACACCTTTGCATTCTCACAATGTGTTTTTTTTTTACCTGCAGCATTTGCAATGTTTTTTGTGGACTGCATTTCAAATAATAATTCTAAATGTAGCCATAAGTCATGGATTATGCTTTTCTTATCTTCGGCCTTTCTATGTTTGTCTACACACACACACACACACACACACACACACACACACACACACACACACACACACACACACACACACACACACACACACACAAAACACACATACACGCATATGTAGATAGATTTTAGATGTATATAACCTATGGAAGTCTGAAAATTCATCAAAACTTCCATTTATCTAACAGTAACTGATCAAAATCCAGTAAAGCCCCTTATACCCCCCACCAGCTTTCTAATTATATATTCTAACTCAGAGATTATACTACAGTGGGGAAAGGGGAAATACCCCAATCCCCACTGCACTGTGATCTTGCACAAAACAACTGGCAGTGTGTTTGATCAGTTGATTTTCAATCGGTCATGCTGGCAGTTTTCTGGGTTCATATATATATGTATGGAAGATATAGTAATAGTGAATCATTACTGTTCACTGCATTAAGATTCAGTATAACATACGATATACTTATTGAATAAATTAGGACCCATTAGAGACAGCAAAATAAAATAAAAACAAATGTACAGCATGGGTGCTGTACCACTCAAAGGTCTACTATAAATGTTCACATGCTAGTAGCTCTCAACATACTTGCTCACTGTGCTATTTGGCAAGTGCTGTACCTCCCACTAGCCTGATATTACTGAATTATCTAGCCATTCCACCAACTAACCCTACTGAGCTACATAGTCCTACCAGAACCCTAACTCTAAGACTAAAACTCGTACCTGTCCCCCTAATCCTAACTATAGCACACTCCTGCACTCCCTAACATTAAAGGGCAAGATCACTCCCTTACCTTAGCCCTAAAACTTTACCACTATCTAACCCTAAATTCTCTTCCATCTCCTTAAACCTAAACTCCACTCCTGTTACCTAAACCTAAAACTCCCAACTCCCTAAACCTAATCACGCCTTAAACGTAAAGTCTTTTCCCACTCTCTAAGCTTAAATTTTCCATCCAATCACTGCCTAAAATCCTAACCTGTTCTCGACCCCCTTCTAGTCCCTTCTCACAGCTGCTGCACTAACATTGCTTGAATTATGCTAGTGTTTTCAATAAGGTATGGTAGCTCCACTTTCTCCCCATGGCCGATATACGTTTTCCAAACATGTAGTCAAGTTTGAGCACAAGTAGCCAGCAACATAAGCTATTATATTCCCAAGTCCCTGGCTGCAAGATAGTGGTATTTGAGCACCTGAGACTTGGATTCTTGTAGTAGACCCATCACTCCCACTGCCACAACTTTACCTTTGAGATCACAAGACAAGAAGGAAAAAGACTATCAGGGAAATTCAATAAAGCTAACACAAAAATTTTTACTGTGTGCTCATCACGCCACGAGTATATGGGCATGTACAGTTTTAGATACAGTAAATATATCTATATGTGTATGGGTATCTCTGTATTGCCCAACATACCCAGATCGTGGAGAGTAAAGCTGCACTGTGACACATATAATGTTGGACAAAGGACCAAAAGTAAGAGCTTAGCATTAGATAATGCACTTACAAAAATGTGGAACTGCATAGAATAACATATGTTGCTTTTGGAGAACTACTGGGACAACTGAAGTTCAGATTTCTGGCAGTCTTCTCTCACATCATGTGTAAACGATACCACATTTGACAGCAAACCACAATTTAGTATGAAACACACATAAATATGAGTCATACCTGTGTACTTGCTGCAAACATCTGGACAGTGGTGAGTCATATCACATCTCCCTAAGACAGCATATGGAAACCTTGAAAACGTATGGCACAGTATATGAATATGTACATGCATTGCAAAGCCATATGTTTGTGTCTATGGCAGCAACAACACCCACATTCTCTGCAGCCCCCTGTGTCTGCTGGAGTTTTTTCCATACACATATCAACAACTGAACAAGTTGCATAATATAGTATGTTGTGTGCTCACTCTTTGACAGGGCTAATTGAGTTTTGCCACAGGCTTACCCATTCAAATGTAAACAGACACATATACCCGAAATGGGTACTGTTGTCACATAGCTAGGCTACAAAATGGTTTTCTGACTGCTAGGATACTAACTGCATATGACAGTAAGAAACAATGCGACTCTGCAGGCCTCCCAAGCTGTTCAACACAGGGCTTGTTTATGTCCTCTAGGATTTGTTCACCTGCAGTCATTTACAAAGCAGACTTGAGCTGTGGCACATGTGTTAAGTACTGTGATCTGGAGTGTGTAAAACTAGATAAGTAGGGGTTATAATCTCACTCCAGCCCATGGTGTGTGTGTGTGTGTGTGTCTGTGTGTGTGTGTATCTCCTCAAAGAACAAGTATGAATCCCATACTGACTTCCCAACTGCCATCGTTTGCCCTTCCAGTTGATGCAGGCTTCCAAACTCTTGTCTTCCTCAAGGCTTTCTGTTGTCGTCTACCATAAGATTATCAAAAACCATGTTAAAGTGAGAATTGAGCCATGTTGCATGTGTTAAGTACTGTGATCTGTGGAGTATCAAACTAGGTAAGCAGGGTTCTAATCTCACTCCAGCCTACTTTACATGTATGTGTATATCTCCCCAATGATGAGCAAGTGTGAATCCCAAACTGGCACTGGTTTGCACTTTTTAGGTCTTGCAGTTGATGCAGGCCTCCAATCTCTTGTCCTCCACAAGGCTTGCTAATGTCATCTACCATAAGATTACCTAAAGCCAAGTTAATTTCAGATATAAGCTGTGGCATGTGCATTAATTACTGTGTTATGTAGTTTCTAAATCTAAAACTAAACAGGTAGGGGTTCTAATCTCACTCCAGCCAACAGCACAAGTGTTCATCCCACATCGGCATGGTTTTGAGCTGTTTTGGGCTGTTTAGGGCCTAGCAGGTGCTGCTGGCCTCCAAACTCTTGTCTTCCACAAGGCCTGCTGATGTAATTTACCATAACATTATCTAAAGCCATGTTAACGTCAAACTTGAGCCATGACATGTGTGTTAAGTACTGCATTATATAGTCTGTAAAACTAGATAGGTAGGTAGCCTCCAAACTCTTGTCTTCCACAAGGTCTGCTGATGCCATCCACCATAAAATTACCCTAAGTCAAGTAAATATCAGACTTGAGAGCTGTGGCGCTTGGATATATTGTGTGTTCTGTAGTCTCTGAACTCAAAGACATAGGGGTTCTATTATCATTGAAGTTGACTTGGTGTTTGTGTGTGTGCTGTACAGTGTTATGTAGAGACCGATAGGTAGTAGTACTATTGTCACTGCATACATCTCGGTGTGTGTGGATGTTAGAGCATTTTACCTCAGCCTATGGGATCATATGATCATAGGAAGTTATTAGGCTAATGGCCATAAGCCCCATACATTTCTAGCCAAGTTTTTATCCTTATTTCCATGATCAGAACCTATTGCCCCTGTCCAAGAGGGACACAGGTGGAACCACCAGGGTGAATTTATAGTCACCTATCTAATTGATAAAATTGGGTTTGAAGAGGGCCAATGAATTGGTCTGTTTGACATGAAGTGGGAGTCTGCTCCAAAGGTGTGGTAACCTCTTGGAGACAAATCTGTCACTCTATCAGGTTTTATTAATGTCACATACCAGATTAAGGCCTTTTAAGTGAGTAACCCATGTATCATCTGGTTTGCTGATATGCAGCATTTCCAATAAAGCATGGTAAAGGATTTCCTTGTATGCAAGGCATAGATCACTTCCTAATATTCTGCATGAAACAGAATAAGTTGACAGTGATTTCATATGATCCACATAGGACAGATGCTGAAGACATTGAATTGTCCTTGTGAGGAAACTTTTTGGTCTCTCCAATTGCTGCACATGCTTGAAAAGATGTATAGCAAAAGGGCCATTGTATTCCATTATTAGCCTGATAAGGGGAGAGTACAGAGAGGTTATAAACTATTTCATTTATTTTATTTATCTGTTTATTTATTTATTTACATTTGTTAACCAGGTAGTGTCCAACTGGGTCAGGAGCCCATTTTCAGTGGAGACTTGGGGAGAAAAGTTCCATAAAATAATAAGCATAGCATAAAATACAACTAGTAAGATCTAGAATTATACATTAGTAGTCATATGATAGCTAAAGTAGTAAAGAAACATTATAGTGATAGCACAACATAGAGCATATTATGTATAGATATATAGCTGAGTATTTTAAACACTTACAGAGACTAAAAATAAATAAAAGGAGAAAAAATGTTAGCAAAAATTGATTAAGAAAGAAAAAAAATTGTATAGCGATATATGTCATAACATAATACAGAGATGCTTGAACACTGCATGTCTAAAAAATCTGTCATGGCTTATAACCAAAGTTTCAGCCCATATGGAGGATTAGCATTGTGCTGCTTAAGAGGGATGTAAGAAGTTGTGAAATACTAGGAGACAGGAATTATCCAGGAGAACTACAGTGGCAGATGTAATTCTGGATGTAATGGCCTTACTTATGAGATGAGCAGTATAGAATGCCCTTCTTACCACTGTGGTGACGTGGTAATCAAAGGTAACATTACTGTCAACCTGTGTGCCCAGGCCTCTCACCAGTGAGTGCATACTTAGGGTTTTATTATACATGTGGTAGTTAGCAGAAACATTGCATGTACTGAGAGGGATGATGATACATTTTTTTTTGCATTGAGATTAAGGCCATGACTTTGGCATCAATCATTTGTGTGTGTAAGACCCTCTTGTAGGATGTTGACATTGTTTGGAGATTCTATGACTGCTCACAGTTTGCAGTCATCAGCAAACTTTGTCAGCCACAGAC
This sequence comes from Protopterus annectens, assembly GCF_019279795.1. NCBI lineage: Eukaryota > Metazoa > Chordata > Ceratodontiformes > Protopteridae > Protopterus > Protopterus annectens. Next base: position 1,906,102,005 of record NC_056735.1, read on the forward strand.
CATTAGTTTTAGCTTGTACTTTGGAGAACTAGATTGCAAATAGTAGACGTGTCAGGACAGATACCTGTGGAACACCACTAGTTACAGGTTTGCTCTTGGAGGTGGGTTCCCCTATTTTGATTATATGGGTTCTATCAGTGAGCCAGGTAGTGACCCTTCTATCGCTATAAGCGTTAATAATGAGCTGGGTGAGCTTGTCAATGATGCCTGATTGGGGGATAGTGTCAAACACCTTGGCTAAGTCTATGTAGGCTGTATGTAAAGATTTCCCCTCCTGCAGGGCCCTGGTAACTGTCTTGAAGAAGTCCACAATATTTCACATGCATTATCTCCCTTTGACAAATCCAAACTGAGTAGCAACAAGCTGTTGGACATGCTACACTTAAAGAAATCCCAGTCCCTCAGAGCCACATGCTCCAGGGATCTAAACCTTGTCATCACAATAAACAAAACATGCTGGAGGGATAGGTTTCTGACCCAGAGACTCCCCAGACTCTGCAATAGATTGCCCATACATGTCAAGCAGAGTGCCTCTTTGGCCCTCTTCAAAAGGAACCTTGACGATTGGATGGGAGAAAGGAAATTCACCCCGGGGATCACGTCAGTTGCCCTGCTAGACAGGGGTCCAGGGAAGTAAATAGTGTGGGAAGAAATAGCCAGGGAATTGTTATGGCTAGGCTTGTATAGGCCCTAGGGCTGATAGCCTAGTACCAATCTATGAACCTAAGCAAGGGTTTGGAGCCTACCTATATTTTATTTATTTTTTATTTATTTATCATTTGTTGACCTGGAAAGTCCGACTAGGTTCCACAGAGCCTGTTTTCAGCGGAGGCCCAGGGAGAAATGCTCCAGATGCATCTTTGTTGATAAGGTCCATGATGATTCACTCCATGGCTTTGCAAAATAAGACTAGTCAGGCTAATAGGTTTATAATTCCTGGGGTCAGTGGAAATGCCACCTTTATGCAGCTGAATAATGGTGGCCATTTTCCATTCATCTGGGATGAAGCAAATGCTTAGACTATGATTGAAAAGAGTACCCAATGATGTTGCTAATTCTTGTTGGAACCCATGTAGGATGCAGCTTGGGATGTTATTGTCTCCCATATATGCTGTGTTTTTGACCTTAGAGAGGGCATTTCCAACTTGCTCTTTAGAGATAGAAGGTAGAGGACAGGTGGTAGGGATGTCATGGGGTACGTGTGGCAGGGACAGGGGAGTGAAGTTTTCACAGAACCTGTCAGCTAACAGGTTAGCTATGGCCACAGGCTCAGTATATGTGGTATCATTAACTACCAGTTCATCACAAATCTGAGCCTGCCATTTTAGGTAATGGATGTAACTAAAGAACACCTTATGGTGGTCCTTATTTGAGGAATCTAATTTGGATTCATAGTTTGCCTTTAAGGCATACCTCTCAACCTCTTTGTGCAAGAAATCTGGACAAAGCTTAAAATAATGGGGGAACAAAGGCCCAAACATAGGGACAGATTTTAAATATTGCTCATATAAACTTAGAAAGTTGCTAGCATAACAAGTTTTGTATTATCATGGATGTTCTGAATGATATTAAGTCTGAAAATCAATTTTGTCATTACTTAGTGACTTCAATCCTTAGTGATTTTCCAGATACCACAAATTTTATGAGGAACAGACTAAAAATATGAGGCAAAAATCTGGACATTCTGCGAAATTCTGTACAGTTGAAAGGTATGCTTTGAGGACCTTACAAGAAGTCTTATTGGCTTGTTTATGCTGAGGATTGAGTGTTTCCAGTTTAGGGGTCACTCCCTCTTACTCATAGACAGCAATTTCTTCCTCTTATTGTAAAGCCTGTTAATGGAAGTTGTCTACCAGGCAGGTTTGCTCTTCCTTATGGAGGTTATTTTGGTCCTATTAGGTACGGCCAAGTCAATACATTTAAACAAGTGTTTGTATAAAGCATTGGTGCAGAACTCGGCATAGTTGCCAGTTCCATTCCAAGCACCAGATCCAGGATGTTGGCTCCCCTTGTGAGGGTGTTAACCAACTGGCCCAGAGCACTGCAGCTAACAAAGTTAAGGAAACTTTGGGCAACTGAGTTTGAGCACGAGTAATTTACCCAGTCAATAGATGGTTAAAGTCGCCAAAAGCCAGGGTGTTCAGATGTATATTGATAGACTCAAGTAGTTCTAAATAGGCTGAGTGGGTGTACTGATTCATGGAGGGGATTCTGTTTCTGGCAGTGACTTGAATAGGTGACCTACCAACAGTTAATTGCACCTGAAGTGTCTTCAGGGAATCATACTGTTTAACCAATCTGGATGTGCATTTATCTTTAATGAATATTGATACACCACCTCCTTTAGTTTTCAAGCTTTCAATTTGAGGTCTGAACGTGTGGAAGGAGGTGTGGCCCAATATGATTGGGGTGTTCTCCACAGCCGTGAACCAGGTCTGTGTGGCTGCACAAGTGTGTAAGTCTTCAAAGGTGAGGACTACATCCAGTGAGTGCAGTTTCCTGTTAAGACACCTAGAGTTTAGCAGCATAACCTTGAGGTTTTTTTTTTTGGGGGGGGTGACATCTGGACTTTTGTCCTTGAGACACTGCCTAAAAGGGGCACTATGGGGGTGGCAAGAGCCTTGGCCAGTAGCCAAAATCTCAGGGGTGACAGTTGAAGACCATCTCTGGCAAAACATCGAGGTCTGTCGATCATGTCACCCCAGATGACAGATACTGTATCCCCCTAGAGTCTAGAATGACACCAGAAACTAAGTTAATTACTATGGTCAATCATTTTCTGTTTGTGTTGAGGCACCATCCTAGGTGAAGGTAAAATGCTGCTTAAGGCTAGGGACATACCTGCCTGAGACAGAAAGTCTGAGTAGGGTCAAGTGTTTGCATCTTTCACTGGGACAAAGTTCATACCTTGGGAGAAGAAATCAGCAAATGTAGTATTTACTTGGGAAGGAAATGTACCTGTGCAGGGAATCCTGGGACTTCTTGAACAAAATGAATGATGTCAGTTAGAATGAAGATGATTTTATGGTGACTATAGATGTACGGAACCTTTATACTGTCATTCCACACAATATAGCTTTAGAATGGACACAAGATTACTTACAAAGTAATGGAATTGAACAAGGGGACATCAATAATGCTATTGAATTATCAGAGATAGTCTTAAAGAATAACTTTATATATTTTGAGAACAACATATTCAAACAAAAAGAAAGGATAGCAAAGGGATCCCCGGTGGGTTCATTCTTAGCAAATGTTGTCATGCTGGAATGGGAGTGTAAGTATGTCTTTAGTAGTCAGCATAACAGCACTGTAAAGTTTTATTTACATTACCTGGATGACATCTCTCTTATTTGGAGTAAAGGGGTCTCTGAATGTATGGAATTTATTCACTACATTAATGCAAATACAGACTTCCAGGCTTTCACACATTCTTATAATCAGGAGAGCATGCCATACTTGGATGTTCTGAGGGGGAAAAAATAGGGATTTGGGAAGATACACTGCTAATGCATACAGTAAGCCCACATATTCGAACATGTTGCTACATTTGTCATGTTGCCACCCGTTCAAACAGAAAAGGGCAGTGGTAAAGGGGCAGCTTGTCAGGGCTGCCCGTAAGAGTAGTTTGGACAATGATTTTTTTAAAGGAATGTGAAACATTAGCGAGCATGTTCGACAGAAGGGGTTATCCCCATCTAATGGTACATGAATTAATTGAGGAGGTTCATTTTAAAAAGGGAGACAGGGTATTATAAACCTATATTGGCAGGACAGGGGGTAGTTGACAGAACAACTGCTGACCAGAACAGTGACTTAAAGAACTTTACAAGTGCACTGGTAACTGCATTTAGTAGGGATAGTTCTAAAATTATGGGATAATGCAAAAAAACTGGAATATCTTTCGTGAGTATATTAGTATATTAAATGTTCTGGGAAGTGAGCCCTCCATTATTTATAGAAGGGGATGAACATAAAGAACATGGTGGAAAGAAAAGTCACCAAAAAGGTCATACATCCAAGAATGACTAAGTCTGGGTGATGTAGTATGTGTAGATATGTTTTGGAGGGTGACAGCATAATAATTAAAGGGAAGGCTATCAAAGTTCAAAGGAGGTATAACTGTGACACTATGGGGTGATTTATGGGGCCCAATGCCTAAACTGTGAAGGTTTTTATGTAGGAAAAAATGAACGAAGACTGAGTAACCAGATTTATGAGCATACTTATGACATAAAGAAGAAAAAGACAACTGATACTCTTTTTAGACACTTGGAGAGCTTCCCTGAACACACTTTTAAACCCCCCCCCCCCCCAGATTCAGCAAGCCCTGCATGGCATGCAGGAATAGTGTAGGAGCTCCTGGAGACAATATCCACTGTACTGGAGATCAATGCCATGTCATCAGTACAGTTCTAAAAAAGCTTACTGATGTAATCCCCATTCTCCTCTTCAAACATATGCATCATGTTGGAAACAAAATGGTTACATACCTGATGGAGTACAATACTCATCTGTTCAAAGATACCACTATATAAGTAATATGTCAATGAGTTAACCATACAAACTACCTCTCATACACACTGCTACCCCAACTAGAAGTTTGCCTATTTAAGAAGGTTCTCATTAGCAGGTGATTGCCTCTGAATGTATCTGTGGTTCAGAAATGCTACATGCAGCCTATACAGATGATTTTCAGTATAATCAGCCAATCCCATGCAACTAGTCAATGAGATATGAAGCCTCAATGTAGATTCCATCCCCTTTCTCATATGTTGGGGTGGAAATAATTGGGGTAAAGATACAACATCAGCACAGAGAGAATGTTTGTAGAAGCTACTTCTTACATACAGATATGTGTACTATAGGCTAAAGCCTTTGTTGCTGCAAACAATTTGCATAGACAGAGAGGATGAAGACTGTGCTGGATAACAATACTTCAGAGAAACTGTGGGACCTATGGCAGCCTTGATGAACAGCCAGAGCCGGATTGAGGGAACTTATCCCACTGGAAATTAAGTTATGTGTTTAAGGTAAGTATATTAACCAAAGGTATCATTAAAAGATTAAAATGCTACATGCTTGGTATGTCCTAGAACAAGATAGGGGGTACACTAACCATTACAACTGCCAATTCATATGTTATGTCATGGTAGTCATCTGCAACTTGTGTGCTGGCTACCCTTGCTTCTAACATGGCCTCAATATATGTATGTTACTTGAGCAGCTGTGGTTGTCTGTAATATCAGCAACAAAGCATTGTGGGCTACTTGGCCGCATTTAAATTACATAATTCAAAATCCTCTGGGAATTCGTGTTAATGCATAACCTGGCATTCTATGCATATTCTAGAGTTACAATAGGAATAGTTAAAATTTGGTCCTTTCTGTAGGCCTTTCACTTCCATTATTTAGAAGCAGACATTCCATCTGTACTGCTTAGCATTTAACAGATTGAGCTACAGAGTCACTGTTATGTTAGATGTGTTTTGACACGTTGTACATATAATTGCACGCTTACCTGCTGCTATATACCTCACTTACATTTATTATTATATGTATGGCTTTATAGTGATTATTTCTTTACCAGACTCCCAGTCAAATTCCTATTTTTCCATTTTTTTAGCAGATTGCTGCATGATGTGGCACAATGTGCAGCATCACATAAACATGCTAAATGATGAGACAATCATTACTATGTTTTGCTTAAAACCCATGTGCTAATTTACTGGCTGTGTGGCTTGGTGGGTTGACACAATGTTGTCCAGGTGAAATGGTTCTGAGTTTGAAATAGGATGCAGGTATACATTTTGAACATGATTAGTATGCTTTCAAATGCATGTAGTAATGCATCGCCATTTAGCATAGCTTAGCAATACTGTGCATAGTGCAGCATTTCACAATAATTCTTTAAAGAAAAGAAAATTGAGGAGCTAGGACAGTCATGAAATGGGGTGTATGTAGGGCAAAAATATAGTGAAAGGCGGGTAGGAATGTCTAGGAAGGGTGTAGGAAAGAAACATAGTTATACATTTCTTCAACAGCAACAACTATGCACTTGAAAAGATTTTTAGCTGAATTTGGGCTGTCACCCCCAGAGAGAGGGGTGATGACAATTAGTGTGTTGTCAAACCAAATGGATAAAATTAAGTGTGTCCAGTGTATGCATGTGCAAAATGGAGAGCTATGTATGGGACAATATTTTTTTGGGACAGGTGCCATTTTTATTTAAGGAGATAGTGGAATGTTGGAGAAGGGACATAGGTATGTGTGGGCAAGGTAAGTTGGGAAGGTGAGAAAACTTTTGCAGACAGACAAGACAGACAAGACAGCAGATAGGGTAAGTGTGGGACACAAGAAGGGAGTGAACACCTTGGTTAGGGAGGGTGTTGGGGATCCCAATCCCATGAATGTCAGACATGGTATCAGTGTGACTCAAGTCCTCACCCGTGAGACTGTCAGCACAGCACCTTCACTGCTCCTGTAGAGGCAGTGGTTGATGCTGGTGCCTGTGGCAAGGTTGCCCCACCAGGATGGACAACATGCTTTCCATCCAGCATAGGAATGCACTAACAGTTTGGTGCACAACCCTACACACCATGCCTGGCAGTTGATCACAGGTGACAAATGCATCCCCTCCATGTTTACCCCCAGAGGGAGGCACAATCCCAGCCTCTGGTGTGGAACTACCTGATGGAGCAGGTAGTGCAGGGGCAGCAGATGTGGTGCCACCAGTCTGCAGCCCAGGCATGCTGGGGTGCCTCAGACAGGGGAACCATGGTAGGTGGATCACTGGGAAATGGCCTACCTTGTCACACCATGGTAAAAAAAAAAGTATAAACATAAAGGAAAACTAAACATAACCCAAAGAAATGTAATTAATAACATAAGAGAAAACAATAATGAGTAATAGAAACAAGTTGAAAATAATATAATGAGGAGCACAGCAATAAATATTGTAAATGAAAGTTTTTAATGGCAAAGCAATATTAAATTATACATAAGACCAGCATAAGAGGTAACAAATAATATGATAATAGTAATATATTGGTAAAATAAATAAAAGAAGAGAAGGGCTGGGTGAAGGAAAATAGAGCATTAGTAACTTCACAGATAATATAACTAAACATACTACAACTACATACTTCTAGATATGTTAGATTTCACTTGTGAGACCATTGACTACTTTAATTTATTATTTGAAATACTATCCAGTTCCTTACACACACACACTATAATACAGATCATATTGCATCCAACAATCATTCAATGTTGCTTATATTGCATATATGATGTTCTACGTACATGCCTCTCAATCTTGTAGTACAGGAAATTATGGGCCAAGCCATACATAATGGTCATACAAAGGCACAGCAGGGAACATTCTTACATAGTATGCTCTTACAATAGTAGCAAGGTGTTCTGATAACAGATTTGCCATTAAATTGCATTTTGAGTGATGTCATATATCTGCAAATCAGACGACTGACATTTATTTTTCTGATATTGATCCTCTCCAGTGTGGCAGTGGCTGGCCAGTAAAAGAAAATTATATACCAAACAGACCAGGCATATGGGGCAATATTCAGTACATTCTGCAAAAAATCATGACAATTGAGAGGTATTTTCATGTACACTGATTACACTTGACAGCTGGACAGTCATGGCACAGATCTATGAATGTACACTTTGCATGCAAGCATGGTTATGCTTTATTTATGACATGCTAAAATAGTATTGAAAACTGCACAATTTCTCGGTTGGGTGGTGTAGGATTAGAACCCACAAGCAGTGACTACAAGAATACTGAACATTTTATTTGAAAAAAGAAATTGTCAGAGCACTGTTTCCTTTTACACTTTATTGATTCATATTGTTTCAAATCTTGCATTTACACATATGCATAATTGTGTAGGACTTCTTTTAACTTGTATGTTTACCCTATTAGTTTATTGACTGCAGTCTACATCATATTGAAGACAATGAGTGTACCACAATATTGACTCAATCTGTGTATTCATAACATTTATTGTTGAAATGCTAAAACAGTATTGAATACTGCACTATTTCTGAGTTGGCTGGTGTGGGATTAGAACCCACAAGCAGTGACTATAGTAATACTGAACATTTTATTGGAAAAAAAAATTATCAGAGCATAATCTCCTTTTACATTTTATACATTCATGTTGTTTCATATCTTGCATTTACACACATGGATAGCTGCCTAGGACTTCTGTTAACTTAAATGTTTACCCCATTTGTTTATTGACTGCAATCTACAGCATATTTCAGACATTGAGCAGACCACAACATTGACTCTTAATATGGATTAACTAATGGTTGGAAGCTATGCTGCACAGTACTGCCTGATTACTTGTTTTAACTTGCTTTACCAGTTCAGGTATGCACTGACACATTAATGAAAGTCTATGATGTCCCACTTTTTCTTACATGACCGTTAAGACTGCAATATCTGTATTTACTTTATTTTATTATTAAGTTATTACTTTATTGATTTTCTTACATACACAAGTTTGCCTCATCCTGGCCAAATGCCTTGCATGGGACAGGATGTTGCAAGCCCTCTCTTCTGCAGCTGTTGTAAGAGAAGGAAAGTATTATGCATACCAGTTTTGCACAGATTCAGCTTGTATATCTATAAATTACTAGAAAACATACTTACATATCTGTGGGGTGTTCCCTGCCCATGCCTCCTGGATCCATTGATGCAAGGTTCCCCTTTCACACACCTTCCCCTACAACAGCAACCAGGTTCATAAAGGTCAGGCTCCAAGGAATAATGTGAAATTCTTGGCTATTGCCCTTTAAATAGGCTGCATTCCCACCATTGCACGTGATACTGTATCTTTCAAAAATTGGCCACATAACTTAGCATTGAGCAAACTCTCACAGCCCATATTTAAGTGACCTTAGCAATGCACAAACAGGAAAAGACAGTTGACCATGTTTAAGAGATGCTTAGCATCATGGATCTTTTCTAAATTTAACAATTATTGAATTTAAAGTCAACTGATGTTTCAGTCACCTGATGTTTCAGTCACCTGACACTGTTTTACAGCACTATGTGTTAAAGGTTCATGACTCAACCTATCTAGCCACTGGAATACTGATGGGAACTTATATATATACTGATCGTTGCCTGTAAGCGTAGCTCAGTTTCACTGGGTGGGTTTGCACAGTACTAAGCACCGCAGAACTACAACAATTAAATGCATCTGGTTTCTATTTTTAGCTCTCAACCATATGTCTAATGGATAAGTCCGCAGCACTAAGCATAGCTAAATAATGTGGTGCATCACACAAACAAGGATGTAAAAATAAAAATAAAAAATAGACACTAAACGCATCCAGTCTCTATTTTTAGATGTCTGCCACATGTCTGATGTATAGTTCCACAGAGCTAAACATAGCTAAGTAACACGGTGCATTGTGAAAACAAGCACATAAAGGTAAAAAAAAAAATTTAAATAAATCCAACTTAGTGAAATAAAATATCTCATAGACCTTTTGGTCAAGGTTAATGGGCCGAAAGGTATATGGGTATGCCATCTGTCTTACATGGATTCAATACCCATGTTGTTCTGATCTCCCTCAGATGAGCACCACAATTAATATGCATGGTGTGCTGCTGAGGGAGAATTGTGACTGTGTACATGGATACATTCCATGTAGGCTCTACACGGACCCTACATGGTCTTTATTAAATCCTGGTGTATTTAATTTAACTAATAGTCTACCATCTCAGCTAAAGCACAACACATGCTGACCATTAACAGTGTAACCAAATGGAATATACCAGATTCCTTACATTTATACACAGCAAAAATATGCACTTATTGATAGTATTTTATTCATTAATGTAAGATCATCTGGTCAGATGAACTACAAACTTACTTTGACGAAGTGCAGCATCTCCCTATATGTATATTTATTGTATTACAGCATGCCTGATCCCTTCAAGTAGTGAAGTATAATTTATCTGAAAGTTTGTCAATATGGATATCAATACAATATTATAGGAATAACACAGTAAAGTTTTTGTAAATAAATCACTGTTACTTTAAAGGGACAATCCCAGTGTTTAAAATTGGGGTCTAAGTTAAGCTGACAGAAGTCACACCCACTTTGACAAGTCACCTTTATTCCCATCCACTTTGTCATTTTACTTTTAAATATCCTGTAAATCCACAGTTCCAGTCTTGTTTCACCTCCCAGGATAAACTAATCTTTGGATTTGTGTTCCTCTCCAACCTATATTGGATTGGGGAACTATGCTCCAGCTCCTGGCTCATATTTAAAATAAAGAAGGCTGTGCCAGGGAAAAGGGACATCAGTGTATACTAATTTTTAAATTTGGCATCACTCATGCTTCTACAGATGTACAAGCAGCCCGCTCATTAAAAAGTGCATTTGTCTAGTAGTATTCAGAAATCAGCACATATCAAACTAGGAGCTGCAAAAGGAGCAGAAGAATGTGTCTACTAATGCTCCAACCTTCTGTCACACATTTGCTTTCTAGAAAGTCACAAATCAGAATACAGTAAAACATGAAAGAAAGAGAAATATGTTTTCCACTACTTTTTTGCCTGACTCAGATGCTTTCTATATATAGGTAGAAGCCATGTCATAAAATTGTTGTAGATGGCAGAATTTACAATCACCACAGAATAAAATATGAAATGAAAGAAAGAAAAAGAACTGTTTACTAATGCTTTAAAAGTCTTGGATTACTGATGTGCTTTCTAGAGCAGCAGTTATATCATAAAATGCATGAAAGGTTACTTTTTTCAATGGATAAAATGCACAGATTAAATTAATGATGACTCACAGGAAGAGCTATTGTCAGTACAACTGCAATTTGAGATGGAATTTGGCTAACAGCTTTGAAACTTCCTTCAGTCACTGTTCTCCCCCCCTTAGCCAAAGGCGAGCATGCTCAGAAAGGCAAACCTGAAATGTAAACGCTGAATCAAAATAAAAAATCCTTGGACTGTCCCTTTAGGAATGGTTTCAATGCCATAGTTAGAATCTTTGTTGCTGAATTAGCCACAGAGAAAGAGTTGGCAAAGAAGAAGTGGGATTGTCAGAGAGATGAAGAAAGTAGACAAGAGTATAAGGAGATGAGGTGCATGGCAAAGAGAGAGGTGGCGAAGGCTAAGGATAAGGTGTATGAAGAGTTGTATAAAAGGTTGGACACTATGGAGGGAGAAAAGGACCTGTACCAATTGGCTAGACAGAAGGACCAAGCTAGTAAAGATGTGCAGTAGGTAAGGGTGAGAAAGGATAATGAGGAAAACGTACTCACAAGCGAGAAGAGTGTGTTGAGCAGATGGAAAGAGTACTTTGATGGGCTGATGAATGAAGAGAATGAGAGGGAGAGAAGGTTGGATGATGTGCGGATAGTGAATCATGAAGTGCAGTGGATTAGCAAGTTGGAAGTAAGGATAGCTATGAAGAGGATGAAGAATGGAAAGGCTGTTGGTCCAGATGACATACCTGTGGAAGCATGGAGGTGTTTAGGTGAAATGGCAGTGGAGTTTTTAACTAGATTGTTTAATGAAATCTTGGAAAGTGAGAGTATGCCTGAGGAATGGAGAAAAAGTGTTTTGGTACCGATTTTTAAGAACAAGGGTGATGTGCAGAGCTGTAGTAACTACAGAGGGATTAAATCGATCAGTCACAGCATAAAGTTATGGGAAAGAGTAGTGGAAGCTAGGTTAAGAAGGGAGGTGATGATTAGTGATTAGCAGTATGGTTTCTTGCCAGGAAAGAGCACTACAGATGCGATGTTTGCTCTGAGATTGTTGATGGAGAAGTATAGAGAAGGTCAGAAAGAGTTGCATTGTGTCTTTGTGGATTTAGAGAAAGCATATGACAGGGTGCCTAGAGAGGAGTTGTGGTACTGTATGAGGAAGTCGGGAGTGTCGGAGACATATGTAAGAGTGGTACAGGATATGTACGAGGATAGTGTGACAGTGGTGAGGTCTGTGGTGGGAGTGACGGATGCGTTTAAGGTGGAGGTGGGATTACATCAAGGATCAGCTCTGAGCCCTTTCTTACTTACAATGGTGATGGACAGGTTGACAGACGAGATCAGATAGGAGTCCCTGTGGACTATGATGTCTGCAGATGACATTGTGATCTGTATTGAGAGTAGGGAACAGGTGGAGGAGACCCTGGAGAGGTGGAGATATGCTCTAGAGAGAAGAGGAATGAAGGTCAGCAGGACTAAGACAGAATATATATGTGTGAATGAGAGGGAGGATAGAGGAATGGTGAGGATGCAGGGAGTAGAGGTGGCAAGGTGGATGAGTTTAAATACTTGGGATCAACAGTTCAGAGTAATGGTGAGTGTGGAAGAGAGGTGAAAAAGATAGTACATGCAGGATGGAGTGGGTGGAGAAGAGCGTCAGGAGTGATTTGTGACAGACGAGTACCAGTAAGAGTGAAAGGGAAGGTCTACAAGAGGGTAGTGAGACCAGATATGTTATATGGGTTGGAGACAGTGGTATTGACAAAAAGGCAGGAGTCAGATCTTGACGTGGCAGAGTTGAAGATGTTAAGATTTGCACTGGGTGTGACAAGGATGGACAGGATTAGGAATAAGTATATTAGAGGGTCAGCCCAGGTTGGAAGGTTTGGAGACAAAGTCAGAGAGGCAAGATTACGTTGGTTTGGACATGTGCTGAGGAGGGATGCAGAGTATATTGGGAAAAAGATGCTAAGGATGAAGCTGCCAGGTAACATGAAAAGAGGAAGGCCTAAGATAAGGTTTATGGATGTGGTGAGAGAGGACATGAAAGTGGTTGGTGTGACAGAGCAAGATGCAGAGGACAGGAAGAAACAGAAACAGTTGATCTGCTGTGGCGACCCCTAACGGGAGCAGCAGAAAGAAGAAGAAGAAGAAGGTTTACTTCTTAGAAGAGGATTTGATATCTGAAGTAGCATCTCTGAAAAATAAATAGCAGAAGTGATGGAGGACCTAGATAAAGACAGCATGAAGAAGCTGGAGATTGTTTCTCATTTTATTTTGCAAATAACCTACATTTTGTTTTCAGCGTTGTATATTAAACTATGCTGTTTTCTGTGACTGATGGTCGGCTGCATTTAATATTCCACATTTGTGGAATGTAATGGGCATTTTTTGCTACACATTCCCATGACAAAGTCCTAAGACTGTACCTCTAATTGCCAACATAAAGGAGCCATACAGCTGAGTATAAATTGCCTCAACATGACAGATACAGTACTATGGTGTATGCTGGAACTTTTTTTTTCTTTTTCAAATGCACATGTGCATAACTTCATTTGTCAAGACAACTGTAGAACAATCAACCACTGTTGCAGCAAAGTGGATGGTGGCAATGACCATATTTTTGTCCATGCCAAGGACAGTTTCAACCTTCCAGTGGGAGCGACTAGAGGAATATTCTGTCACCTTTATGAGAGAGGCCCACCAGAATGGATGAATCAGAGCCAGACGACTGAGCATCCATTAAGGTCAGCTAACTGGATAACCACTGAAATCCTTCATAGACTTGGAAATGATGGAGTATGAGGATTACAAAATGTGAAAAAAAGATGGCACTTACCAGAGCTGGTGATACCTCAGAAGCACTCAAAACTTTCATAAGTGGAATTTTCATACAAAATGTTATGGTCACAGTCATGCGACTTAAACCGTATAATTAATTTATTACCCAGACAATCAATGTGCTAAGAATAAAATGGTAGAAATGCTACCCATTAATAAATTTAAGAGATGTTTAACTACTGCTTTAAGAAAGTGAGTGTGTCAAATTGACTCTTAGATTTCAGAAAGATTTGTTATACTAAAGGAAATATTGTTATGTAATGAAACTTTACATAACTGTGCAGTATAGACCTGAGTTAAAAACCTGTATTGTATGGTAATAAGCAAAAGTACCAGATATAGACACACTCAAGTATAAAGGTATAAAAAATATTGCAAAACTAGATTTTCTACTAGTGACAGTAGTAGTGTTTCACCCATGAAAACCACTTTGTCTCGAAAGCATGTGAATAGTAATGTCAATCCTACGGAATATGCTAAATTATCTGCTAGAATGGTCATGATTGCATTCTGCCACTGTGCTAGTGCAAAGTTAATTAAGGGCAGTGTTTTAAATAGTAGAAGAAAGCTGCAATGGCTGCTGGATCAGGCAATGTGTACATGCTGATAAGGGGGCAGTATGTACGTAGGAAGAAATAGTTTATTAGCAAAGCTGTTGAATATTCATTCATTGAGATAAGCTGCAGTATCTTTATCATTCATTAGGGTTTTAAATGTGTTTGGGAAGGAAGCTCACACTGTTGCTGTACTACCCAGTTTAACCTATGACACAATAACAGAGAGAGATTTTCCTACTCTAATGCTTATTGGAAGCAGCGGGGAAAATTTTCCCACTTTAATGATTATTGGAAGCAGCAGGAAAAAGGTGGTTCTTTTGACAAATCACTCTGTAAGTATTAGAAAGGGAGCCATCAAGGAAATACACCCAGAGATACAACCCTTCCTAATCTGTAAACAAGGGGGGGTAGCAACCACCAAATATATTATATGTATTTAACTAAAATGATGGTATTGTGGTAGAAAACCTAAATGGTATAAAAATGTGGCTAAGCTCACAAAAAGAAGCAGCTACATAAATTACCTGTTCTAAAGACTTAAACCTTGCCTGTGATATTAATAGGACTAGCTGGAGAGATAGATGTGTATCCGTGAGACTACCACTTCTCTGGAACAGGCTCCCCATAAATGTGAAGCAGAGTTTCCCCAACCAATTGTAGTTTGGACAATTGGATTGGGAGCAGGAAATTAATCTCTGGTTTGGCACTTACATCTCTGATGGACAAAGACAACCTGTAAATGGTTCATCTCTCAGACCTCTGCTTAAATTTGTCAGAAATTTGGGTTGCATGGCTAGGCTTAAAAAGGCTGTTGCTGTCATTAGCCTAGTATACACGATGAACCCACAAACCTGTTATTTCTAGATTCATGCAAACATACACGTATAGTAAAGCAGTCTGCAACAGCAGAACCTGGAAGAAGAAGGGACTTGCACAATACAATATTGTAGCCTGAAAATGCTGCACAGCAGAGAGTGGAGGTGCCATTGCAGCTAAAAAATTCTATTAAGCAGATTCAAAGTCATTAGCAGAACTGAAGAGAAGAGATTGTTACCTGACAGTATGTGATCTGAGGTACTAAAGGTAGGAAATCTGGAATATGTACAACAAAAGCAGAATTCTAAACTTTCTGTCTGGCTAAAATAGAAATCCCCAGAAATACACGAATTAGATAAGCATTGGAGAGAAAAAATCTTACCAGTAAGAAAGAGTTTGCTGTGGATAAAATGAAAGAGACAGTGCCTGTTGAGTTCTAAACCTACTTAGGTATGTGCAAGACAGAAAAATCAAATAAGAGAAAATTTTAGGCAACAAGTAACTGTAAGTAAGTAAAGTCATAAAACTGAAAACAAATTGTGTTCTGATATACCCTTTTTAGAAAGTAAGCAATATAAAGAAGAAAAAAGTGAAAGGTTACTATTTATAACCTTTAATATAGAAAGAAAACATATAAACAAAAAGAGGTAGTACACATTGAGAAACAACATAGCATTGAGCACAGCTTTAACACTATTCCTGTTTAGCCAGAATACAGGAGTGCTATGCAAATGGAAGTTATTCTGTTAATTAGATTGATAAGGAAAGGGAATACAAAGACAATAAGGCAGAAATATCAACTGACCCTAAAAAATATTGGTATGAGTTGCCTTTTCTGGGAATGGGGACACTGAGACCCCAGTGCATATGGTGATAGAAGACAAAGCAGTGCCATCTGCCTCATGAAAATCCAGAGATGAATGATCTTCATGTAAACCACTTAGATCTTAAAATTAAGTCTCAAGGACAAGATGGAAAAAAATGATACTGGAAAGAGCAGGTGAATATATAGATAAAGTTGTAGGAGGAGAAACTGAACAATATGGTCCCTACTTCTTGCATGTACTTTGAATTTCAAAATGAGAAACCATACAGAGTAACTAAGAATAGTGATGAAGGAGGAAAACAACTGTTGTGGCTCATACCCTTCAGAAATCTAATGATGACATTAGCTCAAACCACATCTGAGGGGAGCACATGGGAAACAATAAAGCTAAAGAAGGATCTTAGCAAAGTTTTACAGGTCAGGAATAACTAAAGAAATTGTGAACATCTGTGCTAAATTCCATCTATGCAGGAATATATCCTATACCCAGATTTTAAAAATTATTTACTTTTAAACATCTGTCATAATAGTGCCATTTGAATGTATTGTTATGGACAGTGTTGGGCCTTTGGTGAAATTCATCAATGTATTTTAATTTACGCTTGTTATTTTGGACTATGCAAATAAGTATCCTGAAGCTACACTCCTAAATAAGGCTGGTGCTAAATATATAACCAGGGAACATAGGTTATTCTCTTCCAGAGTAATCTATCCTAAGGACATACTCACAGACATGAGAATTCCTTTATACCCAGAATAATATATCACCTGTGCCAATGCTTTGAGGTCACATAGCTAAAAGCACTGCACTCAGTCAGATGGATTAGTGGAACTGTGTAAGTCACTGAGGAAAACAACTGGGATCAGTTTATGCAACACCTCCTGTCTGCAGTTATACAAGTGCCGCACACACCTCAGCATGGTTCAGTACTTTTGAATTATTACGTCAGTGTTGCTGTGTGGACTGTTAGATGTTGCAAGAAATAACCCCCCACTTAAGAGTGTCACAGAGCACTGCATCAGCGTACATGATTTGCTGCCTGTGATGTTTCCCATATTATGTGGAAAAACTCTAAGCTATACAACAAGGGGGTACACAATTAAAATACAAGGGCAAGAGAATTTAAAGCTTTAGTTTTTGTTCCCACCCCAGAAAAAAAATCTTTGGATAAATGGCAGGGTCCTTTTGAAATAAAAAAAAGTAAATAAGGTAAACTGCAGAGTTATTCAGATTGGTAAAAGGAAGACAAAAATACATATATACCACAACAGCAGTCTGAAACAGTTAAAGAATGTGCAAATCTACACTATTAGTTTAGCAGCAAAGATTAGTAGCTCTTAGGAAGAAAGAAAATTGATCTCTCTGTCAACATGCGAAGGCTTTAAATGGCAGCCACTCTAGCCTACAAAACAAAAACATCCACAGCCTGTAATTTTGAACTTAATGAACAGTGAATTGATTGTTAAATTGCACCTGACTGAATTTGAGCTGCAAGTTACTGAACCAACAATGTTATGTTGTAAAGCCTGAAATGTTGCATTTTATCAATGTAATTACAGCTCACAGCCTCAATTCTCCATACCAACTGATAGAATATTCAGCTTTTGTCACTTAAAATAAAATGCGCTAATCTTGAGTCAAGTGCTTCTGGACTATTGTCACAACTCCCTGGTAGGTGGCAGGTGTATCATTTTGCATTGCTTTTATACCAAATGACTTGGTTACCTGGATTTCATTACCACATTGTAGCCTGCAAGTGCCAATTTTTTGGGTTGATCTGCTCCACCAGAAACCACAGCAAGTTGTGTTTTATATTTTTTGGTGTTTGCCAGCAATGGGGGAACCACTAAAAGTGTTAGTCGACTCTAACATTAAAATGGAGCAAGGGCTGATACAGTTACAACAGCAAATAGCAATGTCTGCAAGTGTACTGGCCACCCCAAACACCACTCCACCTTTGAAGCAGCTCTAGAAAGATGAAAACATAGATGCATACTGAGTAGCCCTCATAATTTATGCCACTCAAGAAAACTAAGCTCACTCTAACTGTGCCAATATATCGTCTTCTCAACTCACCAATGAGGCCTTCAGGATGTCCAGTAGAAATTGAATGGAACTGATTATTTAGAATAACAGAAAAATAGATAAAACTGTTAGGCAGAGCAGATGTCTTTCTCTTGATACACAAGCAATGAAGTTTTATTACTGGAAATTTAGTTGCAGTAAAAGGTTATTTAAAACGTTTTTGAACATTGAAGAAGAGATAAACAGTGAAAGTAAAAATTATACACATTCTAGCAATTGATAAATACAGAAGGGGACCCACAAGTAGTTTACATAAATGGACATTCCAGAGTAGCCCTAAAAATATTAATGATATGAGTTTGCTAAATCCAATGCTTACTAGCTAGTGAAGAAATGCTTATGGACATAAAAGTTAAACTTTTATATAGGAATGTGCAGATGTCTATGAACAAACAAAAAAATTGTCGGCAACTAAAATAGTATGTTTTAGGTATTAGATGAAATTATGTTTTACTAAACATTATGCAATTAATATCAAGAATAACATGACTATCAAGAATGTGATTTCTAGCAAGCACTCTGATAATGAATAAAATGCCAACAGAATAAGATAGACTAACAACTAGAAGAACAACATGTTTTCATTGCCATACTACAAAGCTAGCCAAATGCACTGCATTGATTCATGGAACAGAGATAAGAACGTTTTTAGATTCTGGCAGTATGGTTACACTTATCAAAAAACATTTTTTTTCAAAATAAAATAAGTGATAAAAGTAAGCATAATATGGGTTAATGGAGAAAGAAAGTAATCTAATATCAATATTATATGCCTCTCGGTTAAAATTAAGTTGATCAACACACATCATGTTAACCTAGATCATTTAATGCCACAGAATATATCAACTACATTGCTCACAATCAAACCTAAAACATATAAGATACATATAGAGTACACTCTCAGGAGAAATTCATTGTGCCAAGAACTTTAAACCCAAACACTCCTTCATAAATGTTTCACATGAGGGCTTTACCTCTGACATCCACCTAATATTGTGTCTCTACACCCTTACCCCTTAACTGATATATATTAACTCCACACTTACACAGCAGCAGCTAAAGTAAAATTCACCATGGAGTATGCTACAGACAATCTGTAACTCAGATGGTGGTATGATTTGATTAACTTTACCATCTACAGTTATTTCTGCAGCACAATTTACAATCCATGAAATCATTCTTTGACTAATTTAAAGATAAATCAAATAATAAATGGGGTAAATCAGACACTGTTGGCTAAACTATGATATCATGTGGATTCATTTCCTAATTTAACTGATGATATTATAATAGTGTGGCACAGCAATGCAATCAATAGTGTTGTTGCCTCACAGCACAGGATTTACCAGTTAGATTCTCAGCTGGGGTACCTTCTGTGTAGATTCTGGATGTCCTCTTTGTATTCATGTCGGTTTTCTCTGGATACTCTAGTTGCTTCACACATTCCAAAGACATGCAATAGATGGATTAGATACTCTAAACTGACCATGGGTCAGACTGTGTGTATATGTGGCATGGAAAATAACAGTGGCAGTGATAGCCACCCAAAGGTGTGAACCTTGGCTCTAGATGATTGTCACTTGTGAAGTGACACCCCACCTCCTTATGCAAAAATGAGAAAAAAGGGTTTGTGGATGGATGGATGGATGGATGGATGGATGGATGGATGGATGGATGGATTATAACAGGTCAAGACTTCCTCCAGTATGACACTGTACAGACTGAGTGAGTGGAGAAAGAAGCACACCTAGATACTTTGTGAACTGCGTGCACCTCAAGAAGAAATGTGTTTCAGCAGCAGCAACCTGACTCACTACTAAGAACATTCATTCCTCAGTATACTCCTAGTAAAAATCAAGGAGGACAACAGCAACTTGGTACTCTGTTAAGAACATAACAGTGCTGATAAAGAGAAAGAATAGCTATATAAATTTCAAAATAGACTAGGATTTGGTTTTGCCAGAATGAGTTGAAGAATATGTATATATTCAGCAACCTGTTCATTTTGTCAATAAACCCCAACTGTTAATCCATGTAAAAAGCTAGCTCAGAAAATCAAAAGGAGTAGCACATATGGCATAATACATTACTGGCCAGATATTTCCAGCTATCAGCATCATGCTTGATGTCTGTATAGAGACTAAAATAGAGACATCTGGATTTATAAATTTACTAACAGAAGGAAAAATGGAAAAGGAAAATGAAGACAATCATAGATTTTGCTCTGCAACATCAAAACAAAGTGTTTGTTGGAAATAGAACACTCATCAGCAGGTTCTTAAAGACAGAGAAAAGACAAAAATAATTTACATAAAAGTAAAAGAATTGTCAAAATGAATGGTAGAAGAAAGACAGTGACTTTCCTTTTGTGGAGGAAGAGTTTGATAAAGAAAAAGCCCACATACTGTATTCTTAGGTGAAGAGGCTATACATTGTCCTTCATGCCAGTGTACTGATTAAAACATCCTGACTTAGCAAGTTTTCAAATAACTAATGAAAAATGAAAGTCATTGAGGGGGATGACACATTAAGCAGGGCCAGAGGAAACTTGTGCAGAAGAAGAAAGAGAGTTGCAGGTTGGTTCCCATATCCATAAAGTTAGATGAAAATGACTTCCTCTATAAGGTGAGCAAAAATGAAGAAATACTGAGCAAACTGCTAGCACCAAAGCCTTTTAGAACACTTGTGAAGAAAATGTCATAAAAAAAACATATTGGGCAGACATGCATGCTCCGATGTCTGAATTTTAGCTAAATATTATTTGCATAATATAAAGAAAGACATTGAAAACTTCTGTGCAGCCTTCTCCTAACACTAAAAGATGGCACCATGGTCTTATATTCAGAAATCTATTGATACCTATGCTGTTACTAATGTTTCATTTGAACAGATAACCCTGGATCTGATACCTATGTTGTTATTAGTGTTTCATTTGAACAGATAACCATGGATCTTATGGGTATATTGGCAAAGTCAAGTAATGGCTGCCATTACATTCTACTAATAAATAACTACAGCATTATCTTTCAGAAGCAGTATTTCTGTGTAAGGTGAGCACTAATTCAATTGCCAAAGAATCTCCATTGCAGGGAATCACAACGAAATACTTGTTTACCAGGTCATCCATTTTCTGTTGTGGGCAATACATCAGTTTTGTCAAATTTTTAAAGTAAAATAGTCAACTTTATTACCCTCAGATATATGGGTTAGTTGAGCACTTTAATGAAAGCTCAAAGACAGTGTAAAAAAGCCATGGTACAGGAATGAAAACTAGGAACTGTTAATTACTTAGCTTGTTGAGAAAAGTATAAGAGACATAAAAAATATATATATCCAATTTGAGTTAATGTATGAACCTGAACCTTGCAGGACATGGCAAGAGAAACTTGCAAGGAGGAAAAATCTCTATTTAAAAGTGTGACAGCATATTACGCAAATCTGCTAGTTAGGTTGATGCT
Source organism: Protopterus annectens (assembly GCF_019279795.1). NCBI lineage: Eukaryota > Metazoa > Chordata > Ceratodontiformes > Protopteridae > Protopterus > Protopterus annectens. The sequence goes on from NC_056735.1 coordinate 1,906,123,362, forward strand.
ATTATACCAACATACATGTAACATATTCCAAAGGTCACAAAAGATGAATGCAAGTGTATACAATAAAATCCTCAGACTTAAGAAATTCAGTGTATATGACAAAGTGATAGCATTAGTTCCTCTGCTGAAAATAAGTTCTTGGCAAAATGGAAGCATCCTTTGAGGTAGGTGAGAACATAAATGAAGTAAAATAGAAAAAAGGCAGGTTGGAAAGGAAAATAGCAATTAGATATATCATATAAATGTATACTAACCTCTGATCTGCTTCTACAGCTAGTTTTGTAGCATAAATAAACTCTAATAGTATATTTTTGATAATTCTGTCCATGTTGCTCAAGTGGAAGAAACACTGTCCAAGGCTCAAAACAAGACAAAAAGTATTTTTTTTTACTAATAAAGAATTTACTTTTACTAATATGCCTGGTATGAGAAAGTTACTACAGCATCACACAGAAATTGTGCAAGGGAAGATGATAAACTTGAAGCCGTATAGGGTACCAGAGTCTGGAAATAAAAGCAATGAGTGATGGAGTAAGGAAAATGGTTAAACATGGAGTTACTAAAGAATCTCTAAGTTAATTAATAGAGCAATGTTATTAACTCCTTAGCCAGATGGGTCCATAATGTTTGGTGTTGACTTCCTAAATCTGAATGGCATGTATATATTTTATACTTACCCAATTCCGAGAGTTAATAAAATCACAGAGAAGCTAGGTAAGCAAAGTTTCTAACCACTCTAAATTTAGGGATGGGAATGCACGCAGAAACAAACCATAAAGGGTATCATTCCACCCACCATCTAGTGGGTGGAATGATACTCACCCTCCCATCTGGTGGGTGGGTATCATTCCACCCACCAGATGTTTTTTTCCATTTTACATTCTGGGCTTCATGGGTCCCCTGACACTTTTCAGAAGGTCATGGATACAATTCTAAGACCTCTATCCTAATTCCTCTTAAAGGATTATTTCTCCATCACAGTATGAAGTTGAATCAGAATGTGTCTCCATGGGATGAGATTATCGGCAGTCCTACTTGCTTTGCCAAGAATAGTCAACACTTCTCATTTAGGGCTTCTGCATGCTGTTCAAATTCTTTGCTACCTACATTGTGCCTTTTTAGGCAGAGTTCATCTAATGAACATCCCATCTTAAACAGCAAATGAGATCATAAATTAGACAACATGAAGGTGTAACTGCCTAACCTGGAAGCAATTCTGTTTCTGGAAGGAGTACTTGTTTATGTAGTGACTGAGGCATGATTCAAATGCGATGATATCACCAATTCTGTGTCTGGCTTCTGAGCCTATCATGCTTTCAAGTCTACTGAAAATGGTGATGAACTCTCAGCTTTTATCAGAGATTTTATCTCTTTTAAATAGATATCTGATCACCCTTCAAGTGAGCATACTGAACTCCAGCTTATAACGGGTAAGTCAAACTTTCAGCATATAGCCTGTTATAGATTCCCCCTCCATAGCTCACATGAACATGAACATGATGAGTTCCTAGAATTCCTATTATAGATGAATCTCTAATCCTCAGTGACTTTAACTACTCCTCCATAGGCTAGAGCTATAGTTGATTATTAGTAGAATATAATGACAGAATAATAGTATTCAGCCTAACTAGCAGTTTGTAAAATGTGCTGTCATACTTTCAAATAGAGGTTTCTGTCAGATATACATGATATCTCTTAGACTGGGTGAATGAGAGCTCCCTAAATATAATTGATCATAACCCCACTAGGGGGTTGAAATGTCCTGGACCAAGATCTTTTAAACTTGGCTCTGTCCTGCACTTCAATTGGTCCCTTGGTTGTTAATTTTGATCGCCAGCTGGTTACTTTTACCTACAGATCATCCTCTTCCATTGATCCCAACCCTCTTTAGAAACTTCAGAAAAGCTAACCATTTACAATTGTGCAACAAGCCACAAAATTCTTGCATACTAACTCCAAATTGGAATCAGGAGGATATGCAGCACCTGTGCTAAAAATATTTATACTCATTTAGATAAATACATTGATATGGCTGTCACCATCAGAGCCAAATCCAGTGGCAGATTTAATAACAACCTTCTGTTGGTCAGTAGATATAAATAAACTTACCAACAGAAGGAAAAATCAGCTTAGATTGTACTTTGTAAGGTAAGATACTCCCTCATCACAATGAGAATATAAAGTGCCTCACTAAGAAACTGAAAGCAGCTATTAAGACAAACAAAGCCTCCCATGAATTTAGGCTTGCTTCTGAAGATAAGGATAATTTTAAATCATTCTCTGGCTACAGTAAAAGACTAAGGAGTAATTTACATCATTGCTCAGAACTTGTCAATAACGGCACCTCCTGTTCAAATTCAAATGACATTACCAACATATCGCCTAATAAGTTTGCTGCAGATTTCACCCTGACACAATCATCCCAATGTTAGACATACCAGAGTTACATCCTCCCACATGTTTCAAAGGAATATCCTTAAAGTATTCTCCAAGACTAAAAATACTTCAATGGGTTCTAACTTCATTCTTGGTTGTCTTATAAACAGTGTCAAACAGGCCCTTCCTGATCCCCTCATTAAGATGTTCAGCCAATGTTCCACAACAACCAGCAAAACAAACCAGGAACAGGACACTCCAATGAACAGTCTTCAAGAAAATAAGGAACCCAAAGGGTCTGAAAACCACAACTTTATTCCACAAAACTACAACTGGAGATGAACAGTAGTGTTAAGCCCTTTCATTCGACAGAAGATAGATAGATACATAGATACATAAATCCCTGTGTGGAAAGATGGACTGCAAAGTGGCTCAAGGAAAGAATGCCAGCTGTCTGAGTTGATCATGTCTTCTAAGTCAAGGAAAAGGTGACCAGAGGTATTCCCCTAGGGCTCATATTTGGTCCTCCCATTTTGTCATTTATTTCTGTAGTCCCTACACTGATGACAAACTTGCTAGTTGAATAAGTTTGCTGATTATTGCAAGTTGGGTGCAGCTGCCAAATCAACAGATTATTCAATTTCTCTTCAAACAGATATATCTCTCAGTAACACATGGTGCACAGAGAAAGGTCTCAAACTAAATTCTAAGAAATGCAATGTCATCTATTTTGGAAAGCAACAGATTGTGACCACCTACTGCATGAGTGACAGAGCAGTCTTCAAAGTGTCTAAAATTGAGAACAGGGCATCTAGATAGAGGCTCCCTCTCTTTTTGTCTCCATGTAGATGCCATAGCAAGAAAGTCATGTATCGCAATCACCAAGAGCAGCTCTTCCAAAAAAGGAAGTTGTTGTTCCCTTGTACTCTGCCTTGGTTAGATCCATGATAAAATATAATGCATTCGTTGGCATGTCTTTCAATATATATATCAAAATTGTGAAAGACTAGAGAGGCTCCTAACAAAAAGAATCTCTAGCTTTAAAACTTTTAGCTATCAGGAAAAGCTGGTGTTATTCTCCCTGCACTGAGTGCCAAACAGATTCTTGAGGGGGAAAACTATAACTTGCTTCCCATGCCCACAGGGAGCCCATTATCCAAGACCTTTTTTTTTCTTAATGTGTCATACAGTGCAGCTAACACTAGAACAAGAGATATGAATATACAACAGGGAAGAAATAAAACAAAACAGAGAGATAGGTTCATTAACAACACTTCCCTTTACTCTGGAATAAACTTGCCTTGCAGTGTGATTCCTTGTCTCCTTCAAGCATAACTTATAGAATTAGATGAGTACCCTAAAATATACTCCAGAACTTAACAGATGTTGCCCCCTTTAAAAAGGTTGGTAAAACCTGGGGGTTGTTACTAACAAGGCACACATGGCATCTGGTCAAATAGTCTTGTATTAACTTTGATTCCTATCATGTTCTAAGCAGCTTCTATTTGCTGAACAGTCATGGGTGAATAGGTAAATGGCACAATATATGAATCAAACTGCATGACAAAATTGTACCACCACAACAAATAACCAGGAAAGATGCAGAAAGATGATATGGGAAATAAAACTAATACTGAATAGTGAATACCAGTTTATTGAATCCACAATAAATGTTAAGCACTTACATCCAAACGAATGTCTAGGATTTCATCAAAACTAGATGGAATCCATTACCAAACATTTAAATAGTCACATCTCAAACATATTAAAAATCTTAAAGTGATATGAACATATGAACTGTACCTTGACATAACCAAATAGTGTACATAATCATTAATGACTAAAAATGTTTAAAAAATTAAAAAATGTAAAAATGTTACAGATATTTATTCATCAAAAACAAGTGTATTATAATTTTTCAGCTCTCATTTTGAGTAAAAGAACAATGGACACCTTCCTGTTAATACCTGGTAGATTGTGCACATTAAGGTGCAACTACAATACCTTCTGTGAGTCTGCATGTCCTTGTGTGGACAAGAGAAGGTGCAGGTTACTAATAGGAATTCTTTGGCACCCCCTCTTGGATTTTGAGGCACAGTTTCATGTATGTCAAAAATAAACTTAATTAAGTTTTTACATACCAAAGAATGTTTATAAAGTGCGTTATTCATATTTGCCTTGCTGACATCATACAAATGTTCAGAAGTTCTCTTTCTGGGGGTATACTCGGTGTGAGGATATTAGATATTGTTATTCGTGCTAACATGTTTTTTAAATAATTGTAAATTACCCTGTATTATATATGCTGGCATGACTAGTTATAATTTTGTAAATAAGTTTATGTTTTTTGATTACTCTGATTTAGTTAAGATGTTTGAATCAAACAGTATACTGGTGACCAAATGCATATGCTTTTAAAAAAAGAATTCTAAATATAGGTTATGCCAGTCAGCTGACCTAGATGTGATGTCATCATGTGCCAGAGCTGAAGGAATGGAATCTCCACAACAGCTGTTTTGTTTACTTTTTAAAGTCTGATGTGAGAGAGTAGAATTCTCATAACAGCTTTCTGCGACTTTTTAAAAATTCTGCTTTAAAAGCAGCTTCTAAGTCAGTTCAGTGGTTGTTGTTGTTCAGTTGTCAGTTGTTGTTTTCCAGATCAGTAGTTATTACTCAGTTTGTTTTTCAGAGCTGTTCAGCAATAATAGTAGGAGTTGTTATTTCAGTTGCTGAGGACCAGACAACAGCCTGAAGAGTGGGCATAAACTCTTAACTTGCCTGACAGAAGTAAGAATATCATCTTGCCTTGCTGAGTTAATTAGATTAGATAGGGACAGTTAATCTTTAGATAGTTAGGGAACTATAGTTAGATAATAAGAGTTTTTCTACAATCAGTGTGATCTCTCTTATAATGTTATTTTCATAATTCCTTTGTGTGAAACTCTGTGGTTTATTGGAATCAGTTATTCAGTGTACATGTTTTGAATAATTTTATTTATTATTAAATATTTTATTACCCTTTATTGTGGCTGGTTATTTAGAAAGTACTTTTATTAATGCAAGAGTGTTTATGCTTATTGTGATAACACCAGGGCCACTCCAAAGAGACTTGTTGCTTGGATTACATTGCTACCATTTCTATCAATATTTATTTTACCCAATATAACTGAACACCCCTTTTGAAGAATATTGTAATATTTGACTGGTGGCAGCAGTTACCTTGTAATTTGAGAAAGAGGACATAGCAGGTAAATCTGTGCCAGTCTTTCCCAAGAGTGTTTGTATGTGTAAATATCAAATATTTAAGAGTGAGTGTGTAAAATACCTAGAAGTGGGACATAGTGCTCTGCAGTGGTTAGTGTGAAGGCTCATTTGGGGACCTGGAGTGAAACATATAGTCCAGTCCCAAGGTTTGGAGCCTGTTCCTTGTTTACTCTTAGGGAAACTTGTATATTTCTATGCCTGCTTTCAATGATACTCCCTTACCATTGACAGTGGTGAGGACTGAGGCTCCTTAGTTACTGCCCTGGGTTTAAGTGAGGTTGTCACACTCTGTTTAACCCATATAAAATGCTGGGTAGATGTAACACTTTGGTAAATAAACAACCCCTCATGTGGTACAATTGCCATACTGGAATGTCACCTTACTATTAAAAGTATTATCAAGCACAAAGAGCTCGAGCCACAAATAAAAACACATTGTCTGCAACAACCATGTTTATGGGTACCAATACTTATGGACGAAATGCCAATGGTCTATTTAAGATTGTACAGCCTTTTTCATGCTCAAATAATTGTGTACATTTATTAGCAATTTTAAATATAAATCATGGTCTATCACCCAATATAAACCATGGTCTATCACGTTTAAGGACCAAATTCAGACTACCATTTCTGGGCAAAGTCTAGTGGTGCAGCCATTGTGTAAATTGTAAATATATATGCACCACAAAGGAATTCTCAAGTAGAAACTGTTCAAAGGTTTTGACATAAATATTTTCTGTAATTGTAGTAGGATTGGGCCATTTATATGGCGTGCAAATGTTTGCATTCTATATTGGACAAACCTCTGTGTTCACGTTACAATTTCAGAACATTACAGCAACATTAAACCACCAGTTGACACATCCATCTGCACATTTTTGTTTACTATTATTGATGACATGCATCTGGAGCAAAGCTGGTTGGCATGGCCTCCGCTAAAGAAAAAAGTGGACAGGCTCTTTTCCCCGGAACCTAGTATAACATTCCACGGTCAACAATATCCTTATGTAAAATAAAATAAAATAAATAAAAATAAAGTCTAATTTCTCTTAAAAGTTTTTCAATTCGAACTTAGCAATACTATTCCCTAGCAAATATACTTAATTTCCCTTCTCAAAACCAACATCCAACTTCTCCCCAGCCAAAGTATTAATCTATATTAAAACTTAACAATCATAAAAACATTTGCATAATTGCTCTGTATATTCCTCCAGGAAACAACATACCAATATTAGAAAATATACTTGCTGGGACATCCCAAAACACAGATAATGTTTGCTATGATAATAGGTCATGTAAACACTGATTGGCTAAACATTGCCTAAAAGAACCCCTCAAAAAACATAAATATTTGCAACTTCTCCCAACTAATTCAAGACATCATCAGATCCCAGAAAAATAACAATTGTGGCTCCACGATAGACTGGATATTAGTGTCCAACCCTAACAATATCACCACTGTAGGCATACTATCTAATACTATAAGTAACTACAACCCAGCTTAAATCCTATGAAAATCTTCCCCAACCCCAGGCCAATACAAATCAACCAGAAATTTGCCTAAGCTCCAACTATCCATATTTAATGAAACCTTAGCTTGGGCACCCCTCAAATCCCTACCACTTAATGAGGCTGTTGAATTCTTTAACTCAACATTCCTAGACATCCTAAATTGGCAAGCACACACCCGCCAAAAACTGATAAAACAACCATACAAGCTGGCTCTCAAAATTCACCAAAGAAGTCATGTCCAAAAGGGATAAAATCTGGAAATCATGGCAGAAAAACAAAGAACCCTCAACTCTACTACAATACAAGCAACTCCATAACCAGGCAAAATGACTAATAACCAGAGATACAAAAGCCCACTACCTCCATCTACAAAGCAAACATAAAGATAATCCCCCAAAATTCTGGTCCTACATTCACCAGCCTCTCAAAGCAACCCATCCACTAACCCAGACAAAACCCCAGCTGAGCTTCCCACCCTTTTCAGTTCCTACTTCATTGACACTATAGCTAACCTAACCACCACCATGCCTACAGTTAACACCACCAAGACAGATGATGACCAGATCTTGCCAGAAAACAATGATACCCTCAAACCCAACCTAAAATAATCCCCCATACCCACCCTGACAATCTTCCCCCACACTTCCTGCAGCTAGCTGCAAACTCTACAGCTTATCCCATCAGCATAGCCTGACGAGCCTGGTCTGCAAGGCCATGGAACGTATCATCATGAAACTCATAAACAAAGACATTGGAGATCTACAAACTCTGGATCCCACAAAGTTCCGGTTTGTAAAAGGCAGATCATGTCTCCTAAACCTGATAGACTTCTTTAAAGCAGTCACCAAAGCCATAGATGAGGGTAAGGTGGTTCACACAGCCTATCTAGATCTCGCCAAGGTGTTTGATACCATCCTCCACTCTGGAATTATAGATAAACTCACTAAATCAAGATGCATCCATATAGCCATACTGGAGGCTAAGCTCTCTCAACTCAGTACTGGCATAACCAGTCAGGAGGAGAAGAAACCACACTCAGTACAATTCCAGTCTCACATAGACCTACCACGACAGCAAACCAAACACATAAACACACAAAAACATACTCGAAGGCTCTAAATAAAAATCTGCCTAAGCAGCAGAGACCTCCAAAGCAGACACCCAAGCAATCGCTACCCCAAAACAAAACACGTGCAACACATAGCTCACAAAGCCAGTGTGCAAAACAGTCACAGCCCTTAAGGCTAAACAACACACCTGATACACTTGTAAAAGGTGACTATATCGTCAGGCACACTGACGTCCCACTCACCAGGCTGAACAAGGAGAAGGTCATGGTGAGCTGCCTGTCGGGCGCTAGGATCCGCCACATAACACAAGCACTCAGGTCACTCCAAGGCAAGTACAAATATGACTCAGTCATTGTCCATGCTGGTGTGAATGACCTGAGATGTACCTCCCTGGACTACATGAAAAGAGACATAGAGGAGCTCTCTGAGCATGTGGCCCAGGCCGGAATGACCCTGACCTTGAGTAGCATCTTACCCTCACCAAGAATGAAGCCACAATATGAAGACAAGATGATCAATTTCAACAATTGGCTTAAGTATTGGTGTCTTTCAAAGGGGATCCAATGCCTGTCAGCCTGGGATGACATGCTCGACAAGCCACAATGCTTCGCTAGGGATGGCTTGCACATGTCACCCCTGGGCTTTCGGATATTGGTAAAGGCTCTTGCTACCCCCATAGTGTCTTTTTTAGGCAAGGCTCAAAAGACAAACCCACCTCCATAGGTATCACAAGGGATAAGAAACCAAGAGCAAGGCTACTCAATGCCAGAAGTCTAAACCTCAAGATGCACGCACTTGAAACTCTCCTTAGCATGGAGAACATCGATATCTGTGCAGTAACAGAAACCTGGTTAAAGGCTCCCATGAGCACCCCAGCACTACCAGGTTATACCTCATACGATGCTTTTCAGCCCCAAAACTTGGACCAACCCACAAAAGGAGGGGGGGTATCAATATTCTTCAGGTTGGTGGCACAGCACGAAGCATCAGAGACTATCCATGTGCAACTAACAGTGGATAAAACTGCCTTCCAGTTTATAGCCTGCTACAGACCACCCTCCCTAACCCAGGAACCCCACTCGGCCTTCCTGAGAACACTGGAAAATATGAAGGTCTCTCCAAACACCATTATACTGGGTGACTTCAACTACCCAAACATAGACTGGGAGCATTACTTTAGCTCCAACACCCTAGCCCAAAGGATCCTAGAATTTATAAACTCAAATGCTATGGAACAACTTGTTACCACTCCCACAAGAGGGGAAAATATACTGGACCTGATCATCACCAACATGGGGACTCTATGCTCCAGACCAGAAGTGTATCCCTCACTGGTAAGATCAGGCCATAAACTAATATCACTGGATATTCACATCCCGACACCACCCCCTGCCCAGAAAACCACAGTGAGTTCATGAGCATCTGAGATGTCAGGGGCAGCACTCTGCTGAGATAGATATTTGCCCTTTTTGGGGGGGGGGAGGAGTTTGCTGAAACCTGTCAGCGGAATTACCACCCAGGTTCCTAACATAACTAAAAGAAAGCCTTGTTACTTAGTGTCCTGTTGTCTTTTCTCTTCTTTTCTCTCTTGCCTTTTATTTGAGTTTTATGAGTGCCCGTGTTTTTGCAGAGATGCCTTCCCCTTTTTGGAATTTTGCTCTCTAAAGCAAATTTCACACTCCTCAAAACCATGGTGGAATCCTTCAAAGCCCCCAGGCCTGTGGAAAATATGGCCCAGACCACAGAATCCTTTATAAACGCATTCTATGAACACCTTCAGGAATGCATGGATCATGCGATCCCAAATAAAACCAAGACTCAATCCTCCAAAGGCAGACGTCCTGTCTGGTGGACCCCAGCCATAAACAAACTATACAATAGAAGGAGGAAGCTACTAAATGATAGAGCAAAATTCCAAAAAGGGGAAGGCATCTCTGATCAGTATTATCAAAAAACTATGGGCACTCATAAAATTGTCTAAGGCCAGCTTCGAGAGAAAAATTGCACAGGACACTAAGGATAATCACAAGGCTTTCTTTAGTTATGTTAGGAGCCTGGGTGGTAATTTCCAGATATGCTCAGAATTAGTCCAAAATGATAAAAAATACACCGAACCCACAGACATTGCCAACATCCTAGCTGACAGGTTCAGCACAAACCCCCCCCCCACCAAAAGGGCAAATATCTATCTCAGCAGAGTGCTGCCCCCCTGACATCTCAGATGCTCAGGTAAGAGCCTCCCTCTCCAAAGCAAAAAATACAGCATCAATGGGACCAGACGGTGTCCCGGGCTGCTTCCTACATGAACTCCAAGAAGAGCTAAACCTAAACATAAAACTACTGTTCAATCTCAGCCTTACTACAGGATATGTACCCAAAGAGTGGCGTACAGCAACTGTGGTCCCTCTCCACAAAGGTGGTGCCACAACGGATCCTGGAAACTATCGCCCCATAAGCCTGACTAGCTTGGTCTGCAAAGCTATGGAAGGGATCATCATGGACCTCATAAATAAAGATAATGGGGACCTACAGACACTGGATCCTACCCAGTTTGGCTTTGTTAAGGGCAGATCCTGCCTTTTAAACCTGGTTGATTTCTTTGAAACAGTCACCAAGGCCATTGACGAGGGGAAGGTGGTCCACACTGCCTACCTGGACCTCGCAAAAGCCTTTGATACAATACCCCACTCGGGCATTATAGATAAGCTCACCTGCTTAAATATAAAACCCTATGTCACTAGATGGGTTGCAAACTGGCTCAAGGACAGAACCCACATGGTTAGAATTGCTGGAGCCATGTCAGACTCCAAACCAGTTACAAGTGGCATCCCACAAGGCTCAGTCCTGGGACCTCTCTTGTTCGGTATATATTTCTCGGAGGTACAGGTCAACACGGAAGGACTGTGGCTGACCAAGTTCGCAGATGACTGCAAACTGGGCGCCATAGTCGACTCTCCAGCTGACACAAGCATCCTCCAAAAGGGCCTCATAGAAACAGAAAACTGGTGCCAGAGCCATGGCCTCAAGCTAAACACCAAAAAGTGTATAGTCATCCCCTTTGGCAAAAACAAAGTGCCCACAAATGACCACATAGGTGGTAATCCATTGAGTACAGAAGAAGTAATTAGGGACCTGGGGACCCAAGTTGATAGCAATCTCTCATTTGACAACCATGTGGCCAAAGTTGTTAGAAAAACATTTTATATAGCCCACCTAATCATGAAGGGATTCACATCTAGATCAGGGGAGGTCATCATGCCTCTTTACTCATCCCTCATCAGGCCCATAATTGAGTACAATGCCCCTTTTGAGATGTACCTTACCAGACACCTGCAGCAACTGGAAAGACCCCAAAAGTACCACACCAAGAGGATCAAAGGGCTCAAACAGATGCCATATGCTGCCCGGTTAAAGAAACTCCAGCTCTACTCAGTGGCATACCGCCTGTTCAGAGGCGATCTGTGCCTGACGTATAAAGCCATGTCCAACCCGGAATTAATGGACATGCTGCACCTCAGAAAATCCAAATCCCATCGAGCTGCACGCTCAAGAGACTTGAACCTCAGCACTGAAATAAATAGGACATGCTGGAGGGACAGATTCATAACCCAGAGGCTCCCTTCACTGTGGAATAAAATCCTAGTCCAGGTTAGGCAGAGTCCCTCATTGACTCTCTTCAAGAGGAATTTTGATGAGTGGATGGGAGATCGTAGGTTTACCCCGGGTATCACTTCTGTGTCACTGTTAGACAGAGGCACAGTATACTAACTTCAAAAAAAGGGCATAGCAAAATTAATTTAAAATGGGTGGCGAACGCCAAACACATTCTGGCTAGGCTTATAAATGCCCTAGGGCAGATAGCCTAGTATGAACCTATGAACCTATGAACCTATAAACTAGGTATAAATCCCTATGTCACAAGATGGGTTGCCAAGTGGCTTACTGACAGAACCCACACTGTGAAAGTAGCAGACTCCAAATCAGACTTCAGACCAGTGACAAGTGGAGTACCACAGGATTCAGTCCTGGTTCCTCTCTTGTTTGGTATCTATTTCTCTGAAGTACAGGCTAATACAGAAGATCTTTGGCTAACTATATTCACAGATGACTGCAAACTAGGAGCCATAATCAAAACTCCTAATGATGTGGACATCTTACAAAAGGGCCTCTCTGAGGCAGATGCCTGGTGTCCAAGCCATGGTCTCAAGCTCAATGCCAAAAAAGTGCATAGTCATCCCCTTTGGTAAAAACTCTGTACCCATGAACTACCACATAGGTGGTAGTCTATTTAACACTGAAAGTGTGATAAGAGACCTTGGGACACAGGTGGACAGTAGTCTCTCCTTTGATAATCACATCGCCACAGTGGTCAAGAAATCCTTCTACGTGGCACACCTCATCACAAATGATTTCTCATCCAGAAAAAAAGAGATCATTGTTCCCCTCTACTCTTCACTCATTAGACCCATTATAGAGTACAACTCCCCTTTTGGTATGTACATCACAAGACATCTACAACAACTGGAAATACTGCAGAAATACCTGACATAGAGGATTACTGGCCTCAAACAGATGACTTATGCAGACCAACTCAAAAAACTCCAGCTTTACTCCATCGCATATTGCTTACTCAGAGGCGATCTGAGCTATGTCAAACCCAGAGCTGTTAGACATGCTCCACTTAAAAGAAATCCCAATCCCTCCAAGCTACACGCTCTAGGGACCTAAACCTTGTCACCACAATAAACAGGACATTCTGGAGGGATATATTCCTGTCCCAGAGACTTCCCATACTCTGGAACAGACTACTTATCTATGTCAAACAGAGCTCCTCATTAGCACTCTTCAAGAAAAATCTAGATGATTGGATGGGTAATAGGAAATTCACCCCTGGGATCACTTCTGTGGTTCTGCTTGACAGAGGCACAGGAAAATAATTTTCTTGGGTGGCGAAAGCCAGGGTACCTTTTTGGCTAGGCTTGTATAGGCCCTAGGCCCAATAGCCTAGTACCTACCTATGCACCTATAACAGATCGATTAAAGAATCCATAGTCCCAGACATCTGGAAAAAAGCATACATTCTCCCCTTACACAAAGGCAGCACCAACACCGACACCACAAAGTTTTGACCCATAGCAATTCTCTCACCCCTCTCTAAAATACTGGAAAATTGCATCCATGCCCAACTCCTCAACCACCTGCTTGAAAACCAAATTCCATCACCCACTCAGCATGGTTTCAGACCAGGATACAGCACCACTACTGTTCTCCTCTCCTTCTTAGATACAGTCATCTGGGCACAGGATTCTGGAAGGTAATTGCTTCTCTTTTCCTAGACCTCTCCAAAGCTTTTGATACAATTTCCCACTCCACCCTCCTCTCCAAACTCTCCACCCTCCACATTTCCCTACATACTCTACAATGGCTCAGTAGCTATCTCTCCAATAGGCAGCAATCTACCAAATGGCAACAGTCTTACTCTCCCTTCTTCAGTACTTCAGGTGGGTACCCCAAGGCTCCATACTAGGTTCCCTCTTTTTTAGCATCTTTCTTAATAACTTTCACTCATCTCTCACACAATGCTCAGCAATTCTGAATGCTGATGACTCTATAATAATATGCACTGCAAATTCCAGCTCTGAACTCCACCAAATCACTCAGAATGCACTCACCTCTACTGAATCTTGGGTGCTTACCAATCAGCTTGCCCTAAATCCCCCAATAAATAAATAAATACATAAATAAATAAATAAATATATACATTCTACTTTTTACCCATAAGAAAACCACCCCCTAGATAAAAAAAAAAAACTCTTCACTATTCAAGTCCAAGAAAATACCACTATAGAAGTTGTCCCACACACTAACCTACCAGGCATTATTATAGATGAAAACCTTAACTTTGACCTACATATAAACAATAATATCATAAAAGGACACCAAAGGATTGGTATGCTCTACAGGCTCCAACACTTTCTTAGCCACTCTATTTGACAAACCCTTGCAACCACCTTTTTATTACCCTCTCTCCTTTATGGCACCCCCCCCCCCCTCACTAATATCCAAAATTCTGCAAAATCTAAACTTGAAATGTGTTACAACAAAATAGCTAAATTTGCCACCAAGGCCAAATTTTCATCCCACCACTGTGACTCACTGAAACAATTAGGCTGGCTGGAACTCCCCCACCATCTCTCATTCACCCAACTAACTACAGAGCACAAAATAATCTACAGACCCACAGACTGCCCTGCTCTCTCGACACTTCTCACCTAATACCAACCCAGCAGGCAACTAAGATCTGAAAATCAACTACTTCTAAATGTAGAAGGGCCCACCTTATCTGCCGGCCAACTCCTCTATTCCTTCACAGTCACAAAACTATGGAACTCACTTCCACCTTCTTCTATAAGAAACACAGACAGCACCACCACCTTCAAACAAATTCTGAAAAATCATCTCAACCCTTCCTGACTATGTACCTGCTCTATAACCTAACCTCCTGCTTCTCCTTGCATGATAACTAAACACCCATGCTTTTTGCTACTGCTGACTGCTGATATTTTCTCCAGAATTATTATTTTTTGTCACTTGTTGATACTGGTACAATAATGCTGATTAATATATCTCTATTTATACCTCTCTGAATCAATTTATCTGACAACTAACAATATTCCTGCTTTTATGTATATGTTCCAGATATAGTACTGTAATCATTATGTGTAACAGTGTATCTACTTTTGTACCAGTTAATGTTTAATATTTCCTGTATCTATGTTCTTGTTGGAGCTTTTTGTCCTCAGGACTTCACTGAAAATGGGCTCTTTTAGGCCCTGTGGACTTTCCTGGTAAACAAATGCAAGAAATAAATAAAATAAATCAATCAATAAATAGCATTATCATTACCTTTCAAGTATTGTAAAACAAACGCATCAGTGAATGACTTATTAGCAATGGAGCTTACAGCCCAGAGAAGGTCACTCTTCTGTTGTCAGAGATTATGACTATACTCAGGACAGGAGGATAAAATATTTCCCTATGTTCCATAACATACCCAAAAGTATAATTCTTAACATTAATGGATAACCTTTTTCTACCAACATATTTTTAAGCTTGTTCAATTCTAGCTAAAAAACTGACTCCTTGGAAATCTTACGAGATAGTCGATTAGCTTGACCTTTAACTAATCTAGCTTGTTGGTTAAAATGGTTGTTACTTTTAAAATGTAAATGTCCAGACCAGCTGAGATGATAAAAGAATGTATTGGTTATTTGGAAAGAACAGCAGCCTTACAGAACTTCACCTATCCTTATAATGAGTGCTGTTCACAGTTTGATGTTGTTATTATAAAAGACAATGGTGTTTTTTATTTCTTCTTCAGTGTATAGAAAACCAACCTTTAGTAATTCATATTTACATTTGTGGAATTTGGGGACACAGTCTGATAGCATTCTTTAGTACAGTCTCCACCAGCATGCATTATTCACTTTTCTCATTACTTGCTGATTGAAGTTTTTTCTTCATGTCATCATACTGTTTTGATAGTTTCTATGATCTGAATTCACAAGACGCATTGCATTAAGTATTTGATGTCCAACTGTGGCCACAGATTGTTAGAATGTGAGTGCATGTTGTACGAGCTCTCCATAACTTTATAATATACTGCACTGTGATACATAACTTCACTAATAGTTAAGAAAGAAAAAAAGAAAAACAGCACACTATGTTATCTTTATATGTTTATTTGTTATATTTCAAGTACTTGTTATGAAACTACGAAGTTATGGAAAACTATACTTTAGCATTATTGGGCAGTGTGCATGTCATGGAAAATATTGAAGTGTAAGATAGCTCACTCAGTCTCGGTAGTATTAGGTCTTAAATAATATGTTAGTTGCCTGTTCAGTTATGCATTGCATGTTATCACTAATTTAAACAGAATTACTCCTAAAATTAAATGCAGTCTAAGGTTATGTGCATTGATTCACCCAGGCCCCATCCACAATGCCACCCCACCTCAAACATTGGTAAATTGTAGAAGCGGATTATTTTAAAGTACCTTGAAGGTTCTCATGGAAAAGTAAGTGAAACAAGCTTCTACTGTTAGCAGTGATCCCCAGTATTCTGAATAGTGCAAGTTAAGCTATGCACAACTTGTGGTGAGGATAGAAGCTGGAGATATTTTAAGGTGAGGAATGATTAAGGACTGGTAAAGGAGGGTGTAGGTGTTGAAGACATTATATCTGTGTACCCCACTTACAATGCAGGGGTAAACAACACATCAATGGCAAGTAAGAAGTGAAGAGGATGTAAGGGAAGGAGTAACAGGTGATGTCAAAAGATGCCCTCCATGTCATAAAAATCCCTGTGAGATAGAATGAAGACACTCTGACAGAATCTAGATGTTGGCAAGCAACTGTTAAGCTTCACAGAACATTTCAATTATATTATTTATTTATTTAACATTTGGTGACCAGGAAAGTCCGACTAGGGCAGAGCCTATTTTCAGCAGAGGTCCAGGGAGAAATGCTCCAGATGCATGTCTTTAGAATGTTGGAGGAAACTGGAGTACCCAGAGGAAACCCACACGAATGCACGGAAGGCACCCAAGCTGAGAACTGAACTGGGAAATCTTTTGCTGTGAGGTGGCACTGTTAACCATTGCACCACTGCCGCCACCCAAACTGCTGCACCATTGTGTACAAAAAAACTAAAGAAAGCCAGGCCCTTAAGCACAAGCCAAAAGAAACTGATTTCAGGCTAGCACATAAAAGTGAGCATGCTGGGTTTGATAAGGTATAAACTAGATTGCTTATTGTCTTTTAGTGCTGAGCTGTTTTATCTTGTTTTTCATGTTGAAGATAGCACTGGGAAATGGACACCACAGACTGTGACCCTTCTGTTTAATATTACCCTAGCAGGCTGGTTGTGCTTGTATGCTAGGTTTTGGTTGTGATGTAAGGCTGTGGCAAAGAAAACAAGGACCACATTTTTCAAAATCACAAGAAAAAAGTGTCTGGTTATAGTGGCATAATTACTGATGATTTCAGTATCCAGTGGCCCCTATTACAGGTACCCTAGGAGGAAAACATATGCTTAATGCAAGCTAGACTAGTTGTATAGATAACATGTTATACAATCAAAAATAATCAACTATTTGCTGCTTTAAAGGAACAGAATTTATAGTTTGTTTATGGAAAAGGTAGTGATAGATTTCCAACATAGCTGTGGCATATATTTATCACTGTGTGGCACTGAACACTCACCAAGGTTGATTAACAAAATAAAGTGTGGGTGATATTGATACAGACAACATTTAAAGCAATCCTAAGAATGATAGTTTTGCTGCTGTGACTCTGGAAGATTTGAGAGTGTATCTAGAACTGTATTTAAAGGAAAATGACACAATTATTCTATTGTTAAACTCATGACAGTGCAAGAGTCATGTGATGCTGAGTTAATATTTTTGTTGCTGTTGTTGTTTCTGACAGAATCCAAACAATTTGCTGAGCTAAGGATGCTTCAGAAGGTGAAGTTAGACTACATTTTACTGCATTTAAAAGCTGAAGTCCTAAACAAGGGTGAGTTAAACAGAAAATTACTGCTTAGTTCACAGCAAACAATCAAAATAGTTGTACTGCATTATATGTAATGATATACCTATTTAAGAGGGTTCAAACCTAAAGTGCCAGTAATGAATGCAATGTGGTATTCGAATTAGGAAGAAAGCTTAGATTTCTGTCCCAGGAATCTTGCATCACAAAAGATGGCCCAAAAATTTGTGAAACTTAATTCAGAAACAATGAAGTATGTTTATTCTTATTATGGAAAACGTGTGTGTGTGTGTGTGTGTGGGGGGGGGGGGTAAATAATCATCACTCTACAAGTAAAGAAAGATTACAGACACAGATTTGGCCTGGAGTGAAATCTCTCATAATTTTTAGAATGTGTAACTTTTAAGGCAAATACCAACTGACTCACACAGAATGTTTGTGTGTGTGTGTGTGTGTGTGTGTGTGTGTGTGTGTGTGTGTGTGTGTGTGTGTGTGTGTGTGTGGGGGTCTACACATGCCTATGTGTGTATGCCTTTGAGTGCACGCATAAGTGCTAAACATATGCTCCTTGTCTAAAGGAAGAGAGTAGGACTTGTACCAGACAATCCTTTGCTGTATCCGTAAATTTGCTTATCTGATTTTTAACTATCAAAAGTCAAAACAGCTCAAGTGCTATCCCCATGTTGACTGTGATGCAACTATTTGTTGAAGGAACTTAACACATTTCAAGATGAGATACAAAGTGATTTAATAGCCAAAGAAATTTTAGAAATGCGGATTAACAGTGATCTAAATAAATAATAAAAAATAAAATAAAATAAAAACTGTTAGTCTTATGAGTACTGCTAAAGAGTGTGAGCATAACCTTAATGGTGACCTTGGACTTAAGAAGGTAGCATTAAAAAATAATTGAGCCACACTGAGTAATTGCTCAAAAGAAATGAACAGTGTACTGTGAAAGGAGGTCACTTACAATAGAATCCTACCTGCAATGCAATTTAATATTTATGGTTTGAGTCCTCTCCAAAACCTTGAAGCCATCAGTAATGCAGTTTAGGAAAAAGAATATATACAAAGTGCATTTGTAATAATGATTCATATTTAACAAAATAATTCTGAATGCACACCAAGGACAGAATTAATAATCTTAGTAAGATTTAGCTATTTCACTTGATTTTCCACTTCTTAAATGTTCTGATTCCTGGATACATGCAAAAGTGGGAGCAGCCTTGTACTAGATCTCTTTTTAAGATTGCACAGAGAGCAATGGACTTATGAGCTCTGACGAAAAAGAGCATAACTTTCTTACATTATTGCTGAAAACCAACCTGTATATCTGTAAATGTTAACTTAAGGTGGCTTAAATGGAATGAAAGGGCACCATCTCAATCTACATTCAGCATTGGACCTCAGCTACCAGCTGAGCAGCAGCTAAAGAAAGCATTAAAATACGCTGCCATACATATTTCAAGGTGGAAAAAGAACAGGTGCTATTATATCTATAGCCAAATGTGTAAAAAAGGTTATAAAATGCAGGTGGTAATATAACAATAGTAGGAAGAGGTGCCTAGACATATGATTCACTTTATCAGGTAATACAGCTGGTACATTATAGGCAGCAGGCAATTGAAGCATAATGTCAGCACGGTTATCTATGCATTTTCATCATGGTTTACTAGGCATTGCAGAAAATGTGAGGTTATTATTCATGAAAGAAAAGCACAAGGCAGCCACTGCCAGTGAGCCACTCTTCAGAGCAGTATGGCATGGGGGAAGGTGCATTGTAGTAGCCACCAGAGACTTCTAGAAGAAACAATAGTAAAGAGAATATCACCTTCCAGCTCTGGTGGTACAGAGGATAACACCTTGAACACTGACAATGGTCCAGGTGATTTCAGTTTGATTAGTGGCTCAAGCAGCTTACAGAGTTGGCAGGACAGGATAGGTGTGCCTATCTGAGTGGTGGGGGGGTCAGAGCTGGCCACATTCTGTCACATACATTTAGAAGAAGGACAGTGATTTGAATGTATGAACAAGGGGTGGGTGCTCTTTTCACTAAACAACTAATAGGTGGTAGCCTTCACCACAAATGCATGTACTGTTGTCCAGGGTGGGGTTACGACCATCATAAATACTCTTGTAGCCAGAATGGTGATGAAAGGCACAAGCAACCCTCATGGCTGCATGGATGACGGACCCCTGTAGATGGCACTTACACCAGTAGTTTTGAGGACATCCCATCTCAAACAAATGATTGGTCTTAAATTAGTAGGAGGAGTTTGATGGTGGGCAGGCCCAAGGGCAAAAAGAATATAGAAAAGAGAAAAAAAAAAGAAAAAAGTTATTACTGCTGCACTGTCATAAATGGCCAGACATCTATGCAGAAATTGCTCTAGTATCAGCAGATATTCAGTAACTCCTGACATAAATCCAATTAGGATCGTGACAGGAAACCAAGCTGTTGTGACAGGATGTTGAATTTATGGGATGTGGAAGAGGCAGCATGAAGACTGAATTAGATTATCAGCTGAATGCTGTGCATGAATTGTGCAAGAAGCTAAAGTAAGTTAGATAACAAAGTAACAAGCAGATGCTGGGGTATATATACAGAATGAATGCAAAAAATAGATATATGAATAAATAAATGGAAGAATAAGTGAGCAAATGGATAAAGGTATTAAAAAAGTCTCCAAATTCATGTGCCATATAGTTAATAAAATTTATTTTATTTGGTCACAAAAGAAATGATGTTTCACAAACAATACATGGGTGTAAGTCCTGTTGAAAAGGGATCTTTGTGGTTTAGGTTGTTAAAAGATCAATAGATAGAAACAATAAGAAAAAAAAAGAATGAGACTGAAGTTTCAAATGTTCTTCATTGAAAACAGTGCAAGCAGCCACCAATGATGATGGGCAATTTGAACACTCCAATTTCAGGAAAAGAGGTAGAAATTTATTCAAACAGGCTCAGCAATTTACATGGAATCATCAATGGATAGTAGACATATGGAGCTCGGAAGGCAGTGTGATACAGCAGCTGCTGGGCATACAAGATGGTTTAACAGTAAGCACTTAACTACTCCGCTTAACTTTCTGACTGACATAAAAACTGATTGCAACAAAATGAAAGATTGTATTTACTGGAACAAAGGACAGGCAAGAAACATGAGTGATAAAGCAACTGAGGATGGTTATAGCAAAGAAGTGAAAAGTGTCATTGGAAGTGGAAAAGGAGCCCAGGCAGGCATATGCTTAATTTCATCAAAAATGATGTGGTGAGGAGAGCCAGGGGAAATTAAGATCTTGCATGACAAAACATCATTGATATCGTACCTTGGAAAACCAGAACACAATGCATAAATATGGTGCTGGTCTGGCAGAAGAAAGCTACACCAAGACGCAAAGGGTAAAAATAAAATGATTTGTGACTCATTGTAATGCATTTACTTATTCATGGCCTATCACGCATGCAATTAGTGATTGCTCTGATTGTAGAATAGAGGAACAAAATGCAAAAAGACTAACATTTTGAGAATCTTAGTGTAATGCATTTGATTATTCGTGAGTCTCACACAGTAGCTCTCCTGCTCTCTGCTTGACATCTGGGTCATGATTATAAATAGCTGGTCACCACAGTAGAGTATTTAGGTGCAGTTAAAAGAATTTAAGAAGGCAAGGTAATTTTTTTTCTGAGGACTGGACTTGCAGCATTACCACTTAGAGGTGCGTATGAAGTAGAATTGGACAATATTATAGTTGTTGGACAGGGAAACACTCAATTTCAGTTCTTTAGACAGCAAATAAGGATGTTGAATGTCAGAATGCAGTTAAATGTGCCTGGCTTGAAGGAGACTTGAACAATCCTTTTTAAGTATGGAGTGAAATTTGAAAAAAGGAAAACATAAGTATGCATTCAGACTTGTATGAGACTTGTATATTACCCTAGCAGGCTGGTTGTGCTTGTATGCTAGGTTTTGGTTGTGATGTAAGGCTGTGGCAAAGAAAACAAGGACCACATTTTTCAAAATCACAAGAAAAAAGTGTCTGGTTATAGTGGCATAATTACTGATGATTTCAGTATCCAGTGGCCCCTATTACAGGTACCCTAGGAGGAAAACATATGCTTAATGCAAGCTAGACTAGTTGTATAGATAACATGTTATACAATCAAAAATAATCAACTATTTGCTGCTTTAAAGGAACAGAATTTATAGTTTGTTTATGGAAAAGGTAGTGATAGATTTCCAACATAGCTGTGGCATATATTTATCACTGTGTGGCACTGAACACTCACCAAGGTTGATTAACAAAATAAAGTGTGGGTGATATTGATACAGACAACATTTAAAGCAATCCTAAGAATGATAGTTTTGCTGCTGTGACTCTGGAAGATTTGAGAGTGTATCTAGAACTGTATTTAAAGGAAAATGACACAATTATTCTATTGTTAAACTCATGACAGTGCAAGAGTCATGTGATGCTGAGTTAATATTTTTGTTGCTGTTGTTGTTTCTGACAGAATCCAAACAATTTGCTGAGCTAAGGATGCTTCAGAAGGTGAAGTTAGACTACATTTTACTGCATTTAAAAGCTGAAGTCCTAAACAAGGGTGAGTTAAACAGAAAATTACTGCTTAGTTCACAGCAAACAATCAAAATAGTTGTACTGCATTATATGTAATGATATACCTATTTAAGAGGGTTCAAACCTAAAGTGCCAGTAATGAATGCAATGTGGTATTCGAATTAGGAAGAAAGCTTAGATTTCTGTCCCAGGAATCTTGCATCACAAAAGATGGCCCAAAAATTTGTGAAACTTAATTCAGAAACAATGAAGTATGTTTATTCTTATTATGGAAAACGTGTGTGTGTGTGTGTGTGGGGGGATATAAATAATCATCACTCTACAAGTAAAGAAAGATTACAGACACAGATTTGGCCTGGAGTGAAATCTCTCATAATTTTTAGAATGTGTAACTTTTAAGGCAATACCAACTGACTCACACAGAATGTTTGTGTGTGTGTGTGTGTGTGTGTGTGTGTGTGTGTGTGTGTGTGTGTGTGTGTGTGTGTGGGGGGGGGTCTACACATGCCTATGTGTGTATGCCTTTGAGTGCACGCATAAGTGCTAAACATATGCTCCTTGTCTAAAGGAAGAGAGTAGGACTTGTACCAGACAATCCTTTGCTGTATCCGTAAATTTGCTTATCTGATTTTTAACTATCAAAAGTCAAAACAGCTCAAGTGCTATCCCCATGTTGACTGTGATGCAACTATTTGTTGAAGGAACTTAACACATTTCAAGATGAGATACAAAGTGATTTAATAGCCAAAGAAATTTTAGAAATGCGGATTAACAGTGATCTAAATAAATAATAAAAAATAAAATAAAATAAAAACTGTTAGTCTTATGAGTACTGCTAAAGAGTGTGAGCATAACCTTAATGGTGACCTTGGACTTAAGAAGGTAGCATTAAAAAATAATTGAGCCACACTGAGTAATTGCTCAAAAGAAATGAACAGTGTACTGTGAAAGGAGGTCACTTACAATAGAATCCTACCTGCAATGCAATTTAATATTTATGGTTTGAGTCCTCTCCAAAACCTTGAAGCCATCAGTAATGCAGTTTAGGAAAAAGAATATATACAAAGTGCATTTGTAATAATGATTCATATTTAACAAAATAATTCTGAATGCACACCAAGGACAGAATTAATAATCTTAGTAAGATTTAGCTATTTCACTTGATTTTCCACTTCTTAAATGTTCTGATTCCTGGATACATGCAAAAGTGGGAGCAGCCTTGTACTAGATCTCTTTTTAAGATTGCACAGAGAGCAATGGACTTATGAGCTCTGACGAAAAAGAGCATAACTTTCTTACATTATTGCTGAAAACCAACCTGTATATCTGTAAATGTTAACTTAAGGTGGCTTAAATGGAATGAAAGGGCACCATCTCAATCTACATTCAGCATTGGACCTCAGCTACCAGCTGAGCAGCAGCTAAAGAAAGCATTAAAATACGCTGCCATACATATTTCAAGGTGGAAAAAGAACAGGTGCTATTATATCTATAGCCAAATGTGTAAAAAAAAGGTTATAAAATGCAGGTGGTAATATAACAATAGTAGGAAGAGGTGCCTAGACATATGATTCACTTTATCAGGTAATACAGCTGGTACATTATAGGCAGCAGGCAATTGAAGCATAATGTCAGCACGGTTATCTATGCATTTTCATCATGGTTTACTAGGCATTGCAGAAAATGTGAGGTTATTATTCATGAAAGAAAAGCACAAGGCAGCCACTGCCAGTGAGCCACTCTTCAGAGCAGTATGGCATGGGGGAAGGTGCATTGTAGTAGCCACCAGAGACTTCTAGAAGAAACAATAGTAAAGAGAATATCACCTTCCAGCTCTGGTGGTACAGAGGGATAACACCTTGAACACTGACAATGGTCCAGGTGATTTCAGTTTGATTAGTGGCTCAAGCAGCTTACAGAGTTGGCAGGACAGGATAGGTGTGCCTATCTGAGTGGTGGGGGGGTCAGAGCTGGCCACATTCTGTCACATACATTTAGAAGAAGGACAGTGATTTGAATGTATGAACAAGGGGTGGGTGCTCTTTTCACTAAACAACTAATAGGTGGTAGCCTTCACCACAAATGCATGTACTGTTGTCCAGGGTGGGGTTACGACCATCATAAATACTCTTGTAGCCAGAATGGTGATGAAAGGCACAAGCAACCCTCATGGCTGCATGGATGACGGACCCCTGTAGATGGCACTTACACCAGTAGTTTTGAGGACATCCCATCTCAAACAAATGATTGGTCTTAAATTAGTAGGAGGAGTTTGATGGTGGGCAGGCCCAAGGGCAAAAAGAATATAGAAAAGAGAAAAAAAAAAGAAAAAAGTTATTACTGCTGCACTGTCATAAATGGCCAGACATCTATGCAGAAATTGCTCTAGTATCAGCAGATATTCAGTAACTCCTGACATAAATCCAATTAGGATCGTGACAGGAAACCAAGCTGTTGTGACAGGATGTTGAATTTATGGGATGTGGAAGAGGCAGCATGAAGACTGAATTAGATTATCAGCTGAATGCTGTGCATGAATTGTGCAAGAAGCTAAAGTAAGTTAGATAACAAAGTAACAAGCAGATGCTGGGGTATATATACAGAATGAATGCAAAAAATAGATATATGAATAAATAAATGGAAGAATAAGTGAGCAAATGGATAAAGGTATTAAAAAAGTCTCCAAATTCATGTGCCATATAGTTAATAAAATTTATTTTATTTGGTCACAAAAGAAATGATGTTTCACAAACAATACATGGGTGTAAGTCCTGTTGAAAAGGGATCTTTGTGGTTTAGGTTGTTAAAAGATCAATAGATAGAAACAATAAGAAAAAAAAAGAATGAGACTGAAGTTTCAAATGTTCTTCATTGAAAACAGTGCAAGCAGCCACCAATGATGATGGGCAATTTGAACACTCCAATTTCAGGAAAAGAGGTAGAAATTTATTCAAACAGGCTCAGCAATTTACATGGAATCATCAATGGATAGTAGACATATGGAGCTCGGAAGGCAGTGTGATACAGCAGCTGCTGGGCATACAAGATGGTTTAACAGTAAGCACTTAACTACTCCGCTTAACTTTCTGACTGACATAAAAACTGATTGCAACAAAATGAAAGATTGTATTTACTGGAACAAAGGACAGGCAAGAAACATGAGTGATAAAGCAACTGAGGATGGTTATAGCAAAGAAGTGAAAAGTGTCATTGGAAGTGGAAAAGGAGCCCAGGCAGGCATATGCTTAATTTCATCAAAAATGATGTGGTGAGGAGAGCCAGGGGAAATTAAGATCTTGCATGACAAAACATCATTGATATTGTACCTTGGAAAACCAGAACACAATGCATAAATATGGTGCTGGTCTGGCAGAAGAAAGCTACACCAAGACGCAAAGGGTAAAAATAAAATTATTTGTGACTCATTGTAATGCATTTACTTATTCATGGCCTATCACACATGCAATTAGTGATTGCTCTGATTGTAGAATAGAGGAACAAAATGCAAAAAGACTAACATTTTGAGAATCTTAGTGTAATGCATTTGATTATTCGTGAGTCTCACACAGTAGCTCTCCTGCTCTCTGCTTGACATCTGGGTCATGATTATAAATAGCTGGTCACCACAGTAGAGTATTTAGGTGCAGTTAAAAGAATTTAAGAAGGCAAGGTAATTTTTTTTCTGAGGACTGGACTTGCAGCATTACCACTTAGAGGTGCGTATGAAGTAGAATTGGACAATATTATAGTTGTTGGACAGGGAAACACTCAATTTCAGTTCTTTAGACAGCAAATAAGGATGTTGAATGTCAGAATGCAGTTAAATGTGCCTGGCTTGAAGGAGACTTGAACAATCCTTTTTAAGTATGGAGTGAAATTTGAAAAAAGGAAAACATAAGTATGCATTCAGACTTGTATGAGAAGAATAAAAGATTGGAAGTTATGGAGCTTTATCAGACAAGTTGACTTTGTGAATTCAGTAACATCAAAAGAAAGTGGATTTGCTTGTACAGATATTCAGTGGTCTAATACTGTTATTTTTAAAGAGAAAGGTAACAAGACAAACAAGATGCTTATATTACATAGCAGAGTACATGGATGTGTTTTTTGTTTCTAAGAAAGAGTAAGCCTTAGGCTGTAAAAGTGTGCTAGAATGTCAAACGTAAGAAGACATGGAAGTTCACTTTAACCCAAAAACAACTCCCTAGTGTTAACTGTTACAACGATCTAAGTATATAGGCATATGATCATCCACACTTATGACTTGCATCTGCCTCTTACAGTTACTCCATGAACAGCTGCCACCATCAATGGAGTTTACTATGCATGGGTGTAGAAATGGAAGTAGGTTACCAGACCTTTCTTTGATATCATACAAACGTGCTCATATACAGACAATTTAGAAGTTGCCAGTACACCTGCTGCATGTCTTTTGCATAAGAGAGGAAAACAAAGCATGTGGAAAAACCCACATAAACCCAAGGAGGATATGCAAACCACAGACTTGCACTGTGCCTCTTGCATTAAATCCTGAGTTCTTTACCTGGTGTAACTAGTTAGGGCAGAGTTCTATTCTCACTGCAGTCAACTATTTTGTGTGTGTGTGTGTGTGTGTGTGTGTGTGTGTGTGTGTGTGTGTGTGTGTGTGTGTGTGTGTGTGTGTGTGTGTGTGTGTGTGTGTGTGTGTGTGTGTGTGTGTGTGTGTGTGTGTGTGTGTGTGTGCACGTGTGCACGTGTGTGTGTGTGTGTGTGTGTGTGTGTGTGTGTGTGTGTGTGTGTGTGTGTGTGTGTGTAGTCAGAAGAGAACAAGTCTGTACCCTACCTTCAGCAATCCAGTCCCATGGAGAACAAATATTTATGCTGACACTGTCAGTGGTGCAGCTGGTAGCACACTCACCTCTGGTGCAAAAGAATGTTGGTTCTACTCCCACACCAGGTAGATTGATTGCTGAAACTGGAGTGGAGCATAAAGGAAATGTTGGACTCCTGAGTGTGCTTTCTTTTGGATGAGAAGTTAAACTGAGACCTTATCTGCTTGATCTGTGGGTAGTTTAGGTGGAGTAAAAGGTCCTATGGCATCTACTGAAAAAAGTAGCAGTCCTTTATTACCCCACACTTATGAATCTCCTACATATTCATAAGTCAGAGTACCAGAAATATTAGGTCTAGGCACCTGAATTTTGTCTGTGACTTAAGCAGAACATGCTGGAGAGACAGATATGTGTCCCACAGGCTGTCCCTCCTATGGAACAGGCTTCCCAACCATGTGAAGCTGAGTTCATCTGTTGCCCATTTTAAAGACAACCTATACAAGTGGATGGGAAATAGGAAATTTACACTGAGCCCCATACCCATGTCCCTTATGGACAGAGGTAGCTTATAAACACCTGGCCCTCAATGTCCTATTTGGATCTAGGACATTATTATTCTATTGGGAAAACTTGGCTAGGCTTAGAAAGGACACCCAGGTCATTAGCCTAGTAACAGTCAATGAATCTGTGGATCTGTAAAAGATGGAAAGCACCACAACTGAGAAATTATTTGGATAACTATTGTTTTGAAGTAGCAGTGCCACCCTGCCAACTGGGCATAATGACAGGTAATGTCTTTTAAGTGGGCACAAGTAGAAGAATGTGATTTCTTGCCTGGACAGTTGATAATAATCTGTCCAGACCCAGTGTCTGCTAATACACAGATGAGATTTGTAACTGATAAGTCATTAATTGCTATCTTTGCCAGAAGTAGTTCAAAAATAGCATGGAATTAGGCAATTGGAAATACATTTTGTACTTAACAGCATTTTTATAACATATGGATCAATATGAATACAACATTCCGAGGATGCTAAACAAATATCTATTGTGTCCTCATGTTTTTAGTTTGACAGTTTTCACTGACTACTATCGGGTACTAAAAAACAGGCAAAGGTGCTTCCCCTCCTGGGATGGAAAGCTGGTTACATGAAATTAATAAGTAGATTTGTGAGTCCTGGGCCATTAGCACATGGAAGGAGAATGTGACAGACGGAAAATATTTTATTTAGTAAGTCAGTTCGCTTTGTTGTGTGCAGTCATTTAGTTCTGGGAAATAAAACGGGGGTGCTGGAATGATCAAAAGTTAGAGGAAGAATAATTTTAGGGAAGTGGTTAGAGTTTATACTAGGGTCATTTTGGTGTGCTTATGAGAACTTTCAGTAAGATAAAGAGGATGAGTTGTTTATAGTAATGCCATTTTTCATAGATCAAGGAAACTTCAGAATCAGTGAAATCCTGGACAAAGATTTAATTGTGATGATAAAGACCTTTGACTGAGAGTACATATAGTGTCTGGCTGGTAGGATGCTGTTGTGTGTATCAAGAAGTAAGACTGATCATTTACTGATAATTTCAAGAAGAAGACATAGAGTCAAACCAGACCACACAGAGGCACAAGCTTGTATCCATTATAAGTGATGCACCAGTAAAAAGCATGTATATTATTCAAAGACTGACAGGTCAATATGATGGGCATTAGGGTAGAGACAACTACAAGAATACAACAAAAAAGGCAGCTAACATGGCTTTTAAGCAATTGTCCAGCCCTATAAAACCAAAACTCATAAAAATGCGACAGTAGTTTCTGAATGACAGTTGAAGTAGAATAAGATAAAAAGACTTAAACCTTGATAGTAATGGAACATACAAGTGACATTTAATTTAAAAAAGAAAATCTACCGATACATTTGATAGAATCAGTGGTAATGGCACCATACTACCACAGATGCACAATATTTCCTGACCTGAATCTCATTGGAAATGTGTCAGCTTTGGTCACAGACGTATATTAAGGAGAACAATGTAACACGATCAAAACAGTGGAGCACAGCTCAACTTGAGAAAAAAAGACAGTTAGGCAAGAAATACATGCAGTGGCACATGCTGAATGCCTTGTGTGCTGCAGAAGCTGAAAAAACTAGGAATGTAAGACATTTTGCTGTTTGTTTGAAAAGTTGATAGTAATGAATACATAACTACAGAGTACTTGTTTTGTGAGACAGTTCTGTCGATTCTATGACCATGGCATGGCACCTCATAGTAAGGGAGAATGGCAGAGTCTGGAGTCTGCTAGTAAGTGACTTGCACATACAAACATGACTCCTCCACCTGAGCCCTGTTTGAGCTAAAGATAGTAGGTAGGGGTCAGTCAGGAGACTGTCTCATAAGGTACATCTTACTCAAAATGGAGGAACTATAAAAGGACAGATAGAAGTTTTTCATTATTTGCCAGATAAATGTTTACTTCTTCAGAACATGCTGTTGATGCAAAAAAAAAAAAAAAAAAAAAAAAAAACATTAAATGTCAATGCTATTGATAAGAAATGCACTATAAATCGAACAAAATAGTATGACTTTTTCTAATGTATAAGATTTATCCTCTATGAAATGAGACGAAATAAGAATGCTCTATGATACAACTACACAGGACAAACATTACCACAATATGATGCATTTACTTCCCAAATCTAAAGCCTTATTCTTAAAACAAATCATAATGAGTAGTGCATCTCAAAAACTGACATTTTGTGTAACTCAACCCACAAATGAAGATAGATAATATAACTTTCCTTAAATGGACCTGCTTAAACGTAGTGCAAATTGTCTGCAAGGTAACTATGAGATGGGCAGTTCAAACGAGCTTTTGACATCATACGTGGTCAAACCCATTACATTCTAAACATTAACAAATACCTTGGTCAGACTACTAAAAAGTACCAGGTATACATTTATGCCATTGGTACGAAAAAGAACATATGCAGCATTCTTAAGTGTGTAACTATAAAATAATTTCTTGAATGGTTTTATCTGCCTGCATTGTAACTAAAAGATTTGCAGCTTTGCTCGATTCTTTGAATTGGGAATTATGGGACATGATAACTCCCAGAGTCTCTGAGGTCTTCTAGAAGACTCACATGACACATATCTCTATCTTCAGTTCTGTCTTTATGACATTTGCATCATTACATGATTTTGCTTTTCAGGTAGCTGTTCATTTCACTATTGTTTGCTGATTAGAAATGGCATGATTCACATTTGATGTTTCAGGGACTTTGCTGATTTGCAGATATCACACATAGAAATGTTTCAAAACAATGCTGCAAGTACCATTGCTTTTACAGTCTTGGTAGGGGCACGACTATTTTTAACACATTAAATTATCAGTTAAGACATAGGCAAACATACATTACTATAAATAAAAACAAACTATACTAATATTTGCAGTTACATATATTATACTATTACAACTATCCTCAGTCCAGCATTACATAAATTGCTCAGTTCCTGCACCCCCCCCCCCAAATCTCACTCCTCCTCTATTATTCTGCAGGTATTGTCCCACAATTTCCATTTTTTTTCTATGTATATTGCTTCTTCCCTTTTCAAAATACCCCACTTCCATCTTTGTTACAATATTCAATACTTCAAATATAGTTGGTTTAGACTTTGATTTCCATTTTCTATTAACTGTTTTTTTGGCACCTACGAGAATTAAGCTTAACAAGGCCTACCTATTCTAGGCAATTCAGATTCTATATACCAGCTTAAAAGAATAATTTCCTTAGGTACATCTATTTGTTCACCCAATATTTCTGACAGAGTACTCTGAAGGGAATTTTTAGAATCTGTCAACTCATTACACTCCCAAAACATATGTTCCCAGTTAATTCTTTCTTTCCAATCACACCTCCAATATTTTCCATTTAGCTAAAGAAAAGTTCTTTGGAATCTGCTTGGGGTATAAAATACCTACATGAACACTTCTTAGCAAAAATCTTTAATCTTCTAGATTTTATTGCATACTTGGAAACCATACATATGTCCTCCCATTGTTTCCTTGCAAATTGTGTATCCAATCTCTCTTCCGAATCTCTGAAACATCCTTTGATTGATTCTTATAGTTGACATGCAATATTTCTAACACCTACTAATTATCCCTTTTATAACAGTAGCTTCTGTTCTACATTCAACTAAAATCTCTACCAGAGCAGGCCTTTCACTTAAGATCCCCCTTTATACCTTTAGCTTTGCCTCTACTCTGATATGAATCCCTGGTAGGAAAGGTAGTCTCTAGCCTGCAGTCCAAATGTCTTCTTGGCCTCATCCCATTCTATTAACTTTCCTCTCCAATTATTATCTCTCAATACTTTGGTTTTATTATCTGATCCCGTACTTGTAGTCATCCCTACTGGCAAAATCACCTTTCTCAATTCTCGTGTTTGCTTAGTTCTTAGAATATCGTAGACAACAAGAAAAAAACAGGATCCAGACACTGGTGCAAACGTTTATTAAAGCCTCTAGCATGTCAGCAGTAGCCTTTAAAGGAGAATACAAGTCAGAGCCAAATACTCACCTTTAAAGAACTTGTTATTAACCAGCAGACAAGGGGAATAAGGTTGTCATAATGCATTTCACACAATATGTTTGAATGTGTTGGGAACATTTAAATGACAGTGCAACATATAGGAAAAGTGATATAAAAGAATATAAGGAAGCTACTGTAAATTTTCAGGACTTATTAAATAAAGGACTGAGGTTAGGCTATTTTACAACAGATGATATTAACAATAAATTTGGAGTTGAAGGATGTGAAATAGCTAAATTGTATTGTCTGCTAAAAGTTCACAAAAATATCCATAACCCTCCTGGGCGGCCAATAGTATCAGCATGTAACTATTTTCTTAATAACATGGGAATTTTTTTACATAATTTTCATTTACCTTTTATTAATAAGCAAGCTTCTTTTATTAAAGATGTTCAGATTTTTTAGAGACAGTTCTTTCTATACAATGGACAGAAGATATGTACTGGCTAACTGCCGACGTCAAAAGTTTATATACTTGTACCCGACATCAATTTGGGCTTGAGGCCCTAAGAGTTACCTTGGGTGATAGTCCCCTTACATATTGCATAATTGACTTGGTTGAGTTTTGTTTAAACAACAATTATTTTGAGTTTGATGGTCAGTTATTTCATCAGTTAAGAGGCACAGCCATGGGGACAGCTTTTGCCCCCATGTATGCCAATATCATGATGGGATTATTTGAAGTGGATTATTTGTATCAGGACTTTTTCAAGAAGCATGTGGTCAGATATTATAGATTTATCGATGACCTAATATTTATTTATAAAGGGGATCAGGCACAGGCCACATGTTTTCTGAATAGTCTTAAGAACAATAGATTTTTGTTGTAAATTTGATGTTTTTCAGTTAGGTAATAAAGTAACTTTTTTGGATATTTATTTAGAAGGGGGATCAAATGGGAAAATTCTTAGTAAGGTACATCAAAAATTTGAGGATGGTACCCATTGTTTGGATACCCATAGTTGACATCCCCCGCAACTTTTAAAATCTCTTCCTTATGGTGAGCTTCTTAGAGTGAAACGGTTATGTAATAATAGTAATGAGTTGAATAATGAGCTTTATAAAACAGTTGAATAATTTATTAGAAGAAGCTATGATTCATTGGGTAAAGTTAAAAAGGACAACCATAACTGGCCATCAAAAGGCAGCAATAGAGAGGTCACTAGATCTGGTATTAATTTGAGTAATGACCTCAGAAAAATATTTGTGGTGCTCACTTATGATCTTTTATCAAATGAGGTGAAAAAAATGATTCAATATTTTTGGGGTTTCCTGTTTAAATTTAAAGAATCTGCAGATACATTATATAGAATTCCTACATTTTCTTATTGTAAGGGCAGAAGCATAAATATATACTAGTACATACTGGGTTTTCCATTCCTGATTTGAGAATAAACAGTAATCCTATTTTAGTAGGCACCTTCCCTTGTGGTAGATGCATCACATCAGTATATTTGTAGAACATGTGAATATATTAATGGAGTGCATTTTCAGGTTAAAGCCACATTTGCTTGTAATACAGAAGGTGTTATCTATGCAATTAAAAGCCCTTGTGGCATGTTTTATATTGGCGAGAGCAAGAGGGCTTTCAAGCTACAAGTCCAGGAACATACCAGAGACATTAAGAATGCTAAGCCTGAAAGCCCTCTTGCTATGCATTTTAAGGAATGCCACAGTTGAGATCCAGGGGGTCTATTGAGTACAGTTTTAGAGCATGTCTCTATTAATAAACATGGTTTTGACATTAAGAAAAAATATTGTATAAGGAAACAATGTTTATATTAAAATATGGTACACTGACCCCCGGTGGCATTAATGTAGAGTACAACTGGAAAGTTTTAATTTAATTATTTGATATTTAATTGTTAATTATTTAATTGCTCTTATTATTTAAATGTGAGTATTGGGCTCTGACTTGTATTCTCCTTTGAAGGCTACTGACGAGGCGCTAGAGGTTTTAATAAACGTTTGCACCAGTGTTTGGATCCTGATTTTGTTCCTGTTGTCTACAATCTTGCCTTCGGGAGTTCTTTATTATTAGTTCCTAGAATACTTTGCTCTACTTTATGAATATAATATATTTCTCAATTTGTCCAAACCTTTTGGATTTCTAATACCATGATAGGAATGGACCCCATTCTTTAGTCAAAGTAGATTAAAGTTCATGAAATTAGTATTGCTTCAATCTTTGATGTCAGCCAGAAGTGCTCTTTGCAGCACCCACAACGTGCCCAGTAATGACTCCTTCTGCAATTCGTACAGAGTTACACGTATTGGTAACATATCCAAATACAATTGAAAATTCTTTTTTATAAGACACATTCCTCCAACTACTATTGGGACTGTCTGGGTATCTTTCTTCCACATTGCTGTTGTTTCTGCCTACAAATCCTGATATTTTATGAGTTTGTGTCTCTTTGTATGCAGGACACTGGAGTCAATGGGTGTGGCGATTTCAATGATCAATGCTACTTTTATCTTCTTTTCATGGACCACTATATCCGTTTTCTAACATCTATCTTTTGAATTGTTGGTAATGGATGATCCCATGTGATGTAAACTTCATAATTTTCTATGATGCTTTGTGGCTCATGTTTCCAGTGTTTTTCAGCCACTTCAATATCATAATGTTTGCACAATCCCCAGCGGAACAATCTTGCCACATTATTATGCCTTTCAGTACACAGTCCTTCTGCCATTAGTATGTCACAACAAGCAACAATGTGTGTGACTGTTTCCAATTCGGTTTTACAAAACCTACATTTGTCTGTTTCTCACACATGTTCAATGGACTTTTTAAACCAGCAAGTTACACACCCCACTATCTTGGGTCACCAATATTAACCTTTCATCTCTTGGTTTGAACTCGCCTCTCCTTAACCATTCCTGCATTTGTTCCTGATCAACACGAGGTTCTTCCAGAAGTTTTCTATACTTGCAACTATATTTATGCATTTTCCACATTTCTTGCCTTCTCATCTGGTCCTTCATCTTATATTATTTCTTTTGATTTTTGGCACATTCAGTTCATGCCTGATTTTTATCAACTTCTGGACTGAATTCCATTCTTGCTTGATGCCGATATGCTTCTGCTAGATTAAGCTGAGAAGTCATCTTAGATTTATTCTCCTCATATTTCAAAACTTTCACTACGTTTGGGTCTTGTGAGGTCAGCAGATATGTGTGGAGTCCCACGATTGCAGATCTATACATGTAATCAATTTCAAGGAAGCCCATCCTTCCTTCAGAATGGGGAATATATAATCCTGGTATGCACTGATTTTTATAAATCATTTGATGAGCATGATGTATCCTTCTTGTTTTCCTATCTAATCTATCCAACACATTTTGGGGCAGGTCAGTCACTCCAAATCTGTACGTTAGGACAAGAACAGCAAATTGGTTTATTGCTTGGATTTTGTTCCTAGATGTCAACGCTGTTTTCAGGATTAATTTAAGTCTTCTAAAGTATTTGTTACTAAGTTTTATTCACATTTTTTCATGTTTTATTGTTGATCCTTCATCAATTCTCAAATATTTATACACTCCCTCTTACTCACATTCTTGTCCCAAACTGATGTTTTCCTGGCGCTGCAGCTTTCCTGCTTAAAGGTTGCTTTTGCACATTTATCAAGACCAAGTGACATTCTTATATCATCTGAAAAAATTTTGACAACTTGCAGCTGGGCTTTGAGTTCCTCATCTGATGAGCTATACAGTTTTAAATCATCGACAAACAGAAAATGAAAAGTCTTTACACTTTGTTGTTTTCTAGGAGCCAAATTATAGCCATGGCCTAAGCTGTTAAGTAGACAGCTTAGTGGGTTAATGGCAAGACAGAATAGCACCTGTGACAGAGTCACCCTGGAATATCCACCTTTGAATTTTTATCCCTGGGATAATAATTTGTCCTTTATCATGGCTTAATTGCAAAGTGGTCTGCCACTGTTTCATGGTCACTGTAATGTAGTCGATCAGTGTAGGGTGTATGTTATATATTTTAAGCACTCTTTTATCCATGAATGTGGGATACCATCAGATGTTTTTTGTGTAGTCAATCCATGCCATACTTAGATTCTTCCCCTTTATAAAGTTCTCCACTATGACTTTATTTAACAACACATGATCCTTTGTTCCATATGAGTTTCTTTTATTGCCCTTTTGTTCTACTGCCATAATTGAGCTTTCTTCTAAATTACTATAAACTTTGTCAGCAGCAATTCCCGTGTATAGTTTATACATCGTCGGAAGGCAAGTTATTGCTCTATAATCTCATCTGCTATCAATGTTAAGACCCTATGTTGTGTAAATAGACTCTATATAAAGTTTATCTGTATGAATGCCCTATAGTTCTTGTAGAATGTAATTTAATAAATTCTCAGATGTTTTCTTAGGCCTCACACTATTGACTGTATAAAAAGTATCTTTAAACATCTAATTATTATGTTTAAACTGATTTCATATTGTATGTTGGAGCTTTTCTCCCCGGGCTTCTGCTGAAAACGGACATGTGTCCAGTCAGACTATCCCGGTCAACAAATGTAAAATAAAAATAAAATAAATAAATAATTTTTAGGGTAGCTTGGAGGTTCACTCTTAAGTAGGAGCATTGTTTTTCCTGCTGTTAGCCAGGCTGGTGTCTGCTCAGATTGTGCATATAAATAGTTCTTACTCATGGCTAAATCTTTGTGCAAAGATGTTAATGCTTTTAACTAAAAGTTCAGTACTGCATCTGGGCCTGGGGTTTTCAAATTAAAGGCTTTTCTTAACTTTGTTTCAATCTCTCTGGCTGTTACTTCATCCCATCTCATATCCTGTACCTCTAAACTTCTTATTCTTTCTTCTACTTCTTCTATCCATTTAGCTTGTTTGTTATGTTCCACAGGATCTTCATAGACACTTCTCCAAGCTGTATCTATTGCTTCTCTTTTTTGGTGGTCTTTCAATTCCTTTTACCTTGTTTCGCAATTCTCTATAAAACTTTTTTGGGTAATCAATTGCTTATTTTGTACTTTTCCTTTATGGTTATCTACATTTCTTCTAAGATTTTTTGCCTGTGCTGAGACTTTTAGTTTGTTATTTGAAATAGTGCATGATAGATCATACAGAATATATTGCTTCTCCCTTTTTTAACTTCTCCAAAGCTTTTGGGTTTCTAATACCATGACGAGAATGGACCCTATTCCTAAGTCAAAGTATGATTAAAGTTCATGAAATTTGCATTGTTTCAATCTTTGATGTCAGCCAGAAGTGCTGTTCACAACACCCACAATGTGCCCAGTAATGCCTCCTTCTGCAATTCGTATGGAGTTACATGTAGTGGTAACATATCTAAATATGACTGTAGATTCTTTTTTATAAAACCCATTCCTCCTACTTCTATTGGGACTCTCTGGGTATCTTTCTTCCACATTGCTGTTGTTTCTGCCTGCAAATCCTGATATTTTATGACTTTGTGTCTCACAGTATGCAAGACACTGTAGTCACTGGATGTGGTGATTTCAATGATCAATGCTACTTTTGTCTTCTTTTCATGGACCACTATATCTGGTTTTCTAGCATCTATCGTTTGCACTGTTGGTAATGTATGATCCCATGTTATGTAAACTTCATAATTTTCTATGATGCTTTGTGGCTCATGCTTCCGGTGTTTTTCAGTCACTTAAATACCATAATGTTTGCATAATCCCCAGTGCAACAGTCTTGCAACATTATTATGCCATTCAGTATACTATTAGTAAGTCACAGCCAGCAATGAGGTGTGCAACTGTTTCCAATTCAGTTTTACAAAACCTACATTTTGTCTGTTTCTCCCACGTGTTCAATGGACTTTGTAAACCAACATGTATGCAGCCCACTATCTTGAGCCACCAATATTAACCTTTCTTCTGTTGGTTTCAATTCGCCTCTCCTTAACTATTCCTGTGTTCATTCCTGATCAAGATGAGGTTTTTCCAGAAGTTTTCTATACTTGCAGCTATATTTATGCATTTTCCACATTTCTTGCCATCTCATCTGGTCATTCACCTTATATTATTTCTTATGTTTTTTGGCACATTCAGTTGCTGCCTGATTTTTATCTACTTCTGGTTTGATTTCCATTTCTCCTTGACGCTGATATGTTTCTAGTAGTTTAAGCAGAGAAGCAATCTTAGATTTATTCTCCTCATGTTTCAAAGCTTTCATTACATTTGGGTCTTGTGAGGTCAGCAGATATGCGTGGAGTCCCACAATTGCAGATCTATACATGTAATCAATTTCAAGGAGGCCCATCCCTCCTTCGGAATGGGGAATATATAATCTTGGTATGCACTGATTTTTATAAATCATTTGGTGAGCATGAAGCATCCTTCTTATTTTCCTATCTTATCTATCCAGCATTTTTGGAGCCAGTCAATCATTCCAAAACTGTAAGTTAGGAAAGGAAGAGCAAATTGGTTTATGGCTTGGAATTCATTCCTAGATGTCAACGCTGACCTCAGGATTAATTTAAGTCTTCTAAAGTATTCCTTACTGTTTTATTCACATTTGTTCATGTTTTATTGTTAATCCTTCATGAATTCCCAAATATTTATACACTCCCTCTTGCTCAAGTACTTTTATATCATATTCTTGCCTCAAACTGATGTTTTCCTTGTGCTGCAGTTTTTCTGCTTTAAAGGTTGCTTTTGCAACCTAGCTGTTTATTCATGGGAGGGTGAATTCAGTCTGGTCTGATCTAGCTAGAGGCATTACAGCAAGCATGTGTTTTTTCTTGGATAATTTGCCTGGTTTCTGTTTCTCTGCCTTAAATAGCCAGTGTTTAAACCAGTTTACACTTGTTTGCTCAAAGCTGCAGAAAAGATAAGTGCTTATTTTCAACTGTTTTCTGTACTTCCGATTTACTAAAAACATTTGCTGCATATCTGTTTAAACTATGCAACTGTTTTTTAGACTTAGTGAATTCAATCCTTACCTCTGTTCTGATCTTTGTCTCCTTTTTGTTTGTCTGTTCTGTTCGTTTTACTTGCTGTACTTGAAAAACACTAGCATAGATCTGAATATTTATTACTGTTTGTGACCTTTGGAGCTTGTAGTAAAATCTTTTATCTAGACAGGCCTAGTTGTTTCTATGTGCAAGGGGGAATTCAGAGTGGTCTGATCTAGCTAGAGGCATTACTGCAAGGCTCTGTGTTTTATTGGATCATTTGGCTGGTTTCTGTTTCTCTGCCTTAAGTAGCCAGTATTTAAACCAGTTTGACCTTATTTGCTCAAAGCTGCAGTGAGATAAACCTTCTGTCATTTTTCTGCTGTGAGATTGGGAAATATAAGTGCTTATTTTCAACTGTTTTTTGCACTTCTGATTTACTAAAAACATTTGCTACATATCTGTTTAAACTGTGCAACTGTTTTTTAGACTTTGTGAATTCAGTCCTTCCATCTTTTCTGATCTTTGTCTCCTTTAGTTTGTTTGTTCTGTTGCTTTTATTTGTTGTTGTATTTGAAAAATACTAGCATAGAGCTGAATATCTATTACTGTTGGGACCTTTGGAGCTTGTAGTCAAATCTTTTGTCTAGAGAGCCTAGCTGTTTCTTTGTGGGAGGGGGAATACAGTCTGGTCTGATCTAGCTAGAGGCATTACTGCAAGGTTGTGTTTTTCCTTTGGTTTGATAATTTTGCTGGTTTCTGTTTCTCTGCCTTAAATAGCCAGTGTATAAAACCAGTTTGCACTTGTTTGCTCAAATCTGCAGTGAGATAGGTCTTCTGCCATTGCTCTGTTGTGAGATTGGAAAAGATAAGTGCTACTTTCAACTGTTTTCTGCACTTCTCATTTACTAAAAACATTTGCTACATATTTGTTTAAACCGTGCAACTGTTTTTTTAGACTTAGTGAATTTAATCATTACCTCTGTTCTGATTTTTGTCTCCTTTTTGTTTGTCTGCTCTGTTCTTTTTACGTGTTGCTGTACTTGAAAAACAATAGTATAGAGCTGAATATGTATTACTGTTTGTGACCTTAGGAGCTTGTATTGAAATCTTTTGTCTAGAGAGGTCTAGCTGTTTCTTCATGGGAGGGGGAATTCAGTCTGGTCTGATCTAGCTAGTGGCATTACTGCAAGGCTGTGTATTTTTGATTGAATAACTTGGCTGGTTTCTGTTTCTCTGCCTTAAATAGCCAGTGTTTAAACCAGTTTGTACTTGTCTGTTCAAAGCTGCAGTGAGATAGGCCTTCTGCCATTGCTCTGCTGTGAGACTGGAAAAGATACGTGCTTATTTTCAATTGTTTTCTGTGCTTCTGATTTCCTAAAAACATTTGCTGCATATTTGTTTAAACTGTGCAACTGTTTTTAGACTGTGAGTTCAATCCTTACCTCTGTTCTGATCTTCCCAGCTGCTATTGTGGTATTAAACCGTAGAGGCTTTGAGTTGCCCACCTCTAGCATAAATCTGATATTTCTCCCCAGTCCCATTATATCAGCTCATTCTGCTGTGTGCAGTGAGATAAGCTGTGAAGGCCCACCCCTTCTGCTTATCAACCTTGAATTGTCTTCTGTATCCTCACTTTCTACTAAAAAAAAAAAAAAAACAACTCTGCCTCATCCTACTTCATTTTGCTGCTTGTGTTTAGGAGTTTAATTGCATTTAGTCTGCCACATTTATTACTGCTTGTCAGTAGCCTTATTAAATTAATGACAATATTCTACTGAATTGCTGCTTTATTTGAGCTGTCTTTTCCTGCTGTGATTGTTTTAAAACAATTTACTGATTAACTATATTTCATTGCTATCTACTCCAATTCTTTACTGTTTAACTGCATTTTACTGCATTTCCTTACTGTTTAACTGCATTTTTTCAAACTGTGAGTTCTGTTCTTTTGTCTGTGAGGGGTTAATCTGTGCTTCTTTGTGAGTTTCTTTACTGCGTTCTTAACCTTAGCTTGAGTAGCATAGTCTAGTTACAGGTTTGCTGCATCCAGAGCTTCAGATGCATGTTTTTTAACCCTTTTTTGAGGTATTTCAGCTACAAATTTTCCTTTAATACCACTTGTGTGATTGCCTAGTAGTTCTACTCTTAGACCTTCCACCCTTTACCCTCTTAGCTCTCTCTGGCCTCTCTCCCTCGGTTTCTGATAAAGATGGATGGACAATTTCCTATGTTTTCTCCTCCCAGTCTGATTGATATGGGCATCTTGAGACAATGTAGCAACTGCTCATATACATTGACAGCCCTCTACTACTACCACCTAGGAAAACAATTTGTGAGAGATGCAATTACATCAAGCACCTGATGTCATTGCTTTCTCACCCACAAACCAGTATATCTGGTACTGAGAAGGTTGTCAACACAAACACCACACCTCAAACACCACCCACACCTACACAACACACCCCCACATATGCAGAGGTCTTCAACAAAAACATACCCAAACAAAAGAGACCTCTGAGGCAAAACAGACGTGAACTCCATTGCCCATCACACCACATACCACACATAGTCCACACACCTGTGTCTCACAGGCACTAAGGCCTAAACATAAACCCAACATATTATTCATAGGAGACTCCATTGTGAGACACACAGATGTGCCCCTCACCAGGCTGGATAAGGAGGAAAGCCACTGATAGCTGTTTGTCAGGTACCAGAATCCGCCATATCACCCATGCTCTCAAGTCTCTCAACAGGTACTGTTATGACTGTCACACTCCATGTTGGCGGGAATGACTTGAGATGTACCTCCCTGGACTATCTGAAGAGAGACATGATTGAGCACATTGAATATGTGTCCCAGGCAAGTATTTCCTAGCCTTAAGCAGCATTCTACCATCACCCAGAATGATGCCTCAATACAAAGAGAAAATGATTGACTTTAGCAATTTGCTTAGTTTCTGGTGTCATTCCAAGGGGATCCAGTACCTGACAACCTGGGATGACATTACTGACAAACCACAATGCTTTGCCAGAGATGGCCTGCATCTGTCTACCTTGGGCTCCAGGCTCCTGCAAATGCCCTTGCCTCCCCATAGTGCCTTTTTAGGCAAAACCATGAGGTCAAAACTACCAACATGAAAATTTCAACAAAACATAAATTAATGGTCATGCTGCTAAACGCTAGAGGTCTAAACATGAAGCTGCACTCACTGCAAGCATTCTTAACCTTGGAAAGATGCTGACATTTGTGCAGTCACAGAAACCTGGTTCAAAGCTTCCATGCCAGGTTACTCATCCTATCATACATTCAGACCCTAAACTATGGGCAGCAAAGCAAAAGGAGGTGGAGTTGCAATATATATAAAAGACATACACTTCTCCAGGCTGGTCATACAGTATGACACGCAGGAAACACTCCAGGTGCAGTTAACAACTGACAAGACCCCTATTCAAATCATAGCTAGCTATAGGCCTCCAACCTTGACTCAAGATGCCCACTCCAGCTATTGGGACCTCTTCGAATCTATCAAGATTTAACCCTTTACCCTGATCCTGGGTGACTTTAACTATTCAGCCATAGACTGGAAGAAATACTCATGCCAAAACACAAATGCCCATTGATTCCTTGATTTTGTCAATGCAAATGCCTCAGACCAGTTGCTCGACACCCCCCACAAGAAGTGAAAATATCCTGGACTTGGTATTAACCATCATGAGTGACAACTGCAGCATCCCTACAGTGTAATCATTCCTGGTAAGATCTGACCACAAAGTGGTCACTTTCAAAGTCACCATCCCCCCTGACTCCACCCCCCCAGCTAGAGTCAAACAAAAACAACTTCTCCAAAGCTGATTACAACCTCCTGAGGGAAGGTATAAACAGCTTCACAGCCCCCTCCCTCTTCATAGGACCTGGCACATATGTCCAAACCTACACCAAAGTACTATATGAGCATTTATATATTTGCATGGAATCAGGAATACCCAACAGGATGAAATCATCTTCCCAAGGAAAAACAAACCTGTCTAGTGGACATCTGCAATAAATGAACTCTAAAACAAAAGGAAATTTTTAGAAATTGCTGTCCAGGACCAAGAAGGAACAGGTGCCTAATTGGAAGCAATTTCTCCTTAGCCTGAACAAGTAAATAAGAGCACTAGTGAAATCCTACAAAGCAAACTTTGAGTCTAAACTGACCACAACTACTAAAGACAATCATAAGGTCTTCTTCATATATGTCCACAATCTCAAGGGAAGCACCCAGATCTGCTCAGAAGTGGTAGTCAAGGACAGCACATTCACAAAAGCTGTAGATACAGCCAACCTGCTGGCAGACAGGTTCAGTGATAACTTTACCCCCTCTGCCCCCCCATCAGTAAAACAGGACATCCCCAGTGTCTGTCCCCTCCCCTTATCTCTAGGGTGCAAGTCATCACTGCCCTCTCAAAGGCAAAAAATACAGCTTATGGGACCCAATAACATCCCAGGCTGCATCTTACATGAACCTAGTCAAGAACTTGCAGCACCATTAGGCACCTATTCATCCAAAGCCTGAGTACATGCTTCATCCCAGCCAAGTGGAAGACAGCCACTGTCATCTGTATGCACAAAGGTGGAGATCCACCGATCCAGGAAATTATAGACCCAACAGCCTAACTAGCCTGATCTGCAAGACCATGGAGTGGATTATCATGGACCTCATTGGCAACCTCCAGACACTCAATCCCATACAGTTTAGATTAGTAAAAGGGAGGTCATGCCTGTTAAATTTGATCAACCTCTTTGAGACAGTCACCAAGGCCATGGATGAGGGGAAGACAGTGCACCCCATCTACCTTGACCTGGCCAAAGCCTTCAATACTATTCCCCACACAGGTATAATAGATAAACTTTCAAAACTAGGCATCAATCCATATGTTACCAGATGGGTAG
The DNA here is from genome assembly GCF_019279795.1 of Protopterus annectens. Lineage (NCBI taxonomy): Eukaryota > Metazoa > Chordata > Ceratodontiformes > Protopteridae > Protopterus > Protopterus annectens. Next base: position 1,906,166,964 of record NC_056735.1, read on the forward strand.
CAAACTGGCTCACTGATAGAACCCACCTAGTTAAACTAGGGGAAGCCACCACAAGCAGTAGACAGGTAATGAACAGTGTACTCCAGGCATTGGTCTTGCAGCCTCTGCTGTTTGGAGTATACTTTTATGAGGTGCAGGCCAAAATCAGTGGGCTATAGCTGATCAAGTTTGCAGATGACTGCAAGCTGGGTGCTGTCATCAATTCCCTTAGTGATGTGTACATCCTCCAAGAGATTCTCACCCAAACAAATGACTGGTGCCAGAATCATGGCCGCAAACTGAATGCCAAAAACATGCATCAGCATTCCGTTTGGGAAGAGTGACTTCTCCACAAATTATCACATTGATAATAAGGTCCTAAGCACATAATCAGTCATGAGGGACTTGGGCACCCAGGTTGATAGCAAACTGACTTTTGACCACCATATTGCCTCTGTTGTATGGAAAGCTTTCTACATGGCCCACCTCATTGTTAAGGGTAGCTCATCCAGGGACAAGGTGGTCATAACATCCCTGTATTCATACATTTTTAAGGCCCATTATTGAGTACAATGCCCCTTTTGGCATGTACCTCACAAAGTACATGCAGCAGCTGGAGAGACCAGAAAGGTTCCTCACCAGGAGAATCCAAGGCCGCAAACATCTACCCTACAAAGATAGGCTAAAGACCCTGGACTCAGACTCCTACAGGCTCCTCAGAGGTGAACTCTGGCATACAAAGCAATCTCAGACCCCGCCTTGATGGGCAAGTCAAGCTCCACTCAAGTAACCAATATGCACAACCTCAACCTAGTCTGTGATATCAGTAGGACTTGGCAGGACAGATTTGTGTCCAAGAAACTCCCCCTTTTGTGGAATAGACTCCCTGTCCATGTCAAGAAGAGTACCTTATTATCACTTTTTAAGCATAACCTGGATAACTGGACAGGGAATAAAAAATACACCCCGGGATTCCACCTGTGTCCATGCATGACAGTGGTATAGGGTGCTGACTTGTTGGAACACGGGTTACATTCTTGTCTAGGCTTGTAAGGGCCTCAGGACCAATAGCCTAGTAACTTCCTATGATCCTGTGCACATTTATCAAGACCAAATGACATTCTTATATCATCTGAAAAAGTTTTGACAACTTGCAGTTGTGCTTTCAGTTCCTCATCTGATACACAATACAGTTTCAAATCATTGACAAAGAGAAGATGAGAAGTCTTTATACTTTGTTGTTTTCTAGGATCTAAATGGTAGCTATGGCCTAAGCTGTTAAGTAGACAGCGTAATGGGTTAAGGGCAAGGCAGAATAGCAGCAGTGACATAGAGTCACCCTGGAATATCCCCCTTTGAATTTTTATCCCTGGGATAATAATTTGTCCTTTATCATGGCTTAATTGCAAAGTGGTCCATGAATGTGGGATACTATCAAATGCCTTTTTGCAGTCAATCCATGCCATACTTAGATTGTTCCCCTTCTTACAGTTCTCCACTATGACTTTATTTAACAACAAATGATCATTTGTTCAATATAACTTTCTTTCATTGCCCTTTTGTTCTACTGCCATAATTGAGTTTTCTTCTAAATGGCTATAAACTCTGTCGGCATCAATTTCCGTGTATAGATTATACGTCATCGGAAGGCAAGTTATTGGTCTATAATTTTTTAGTGTAGCTGCAGGTTCACTCTTAAGTATGAGCATTTTTTTTCCTTCTGTTAGCCAGGTTGGTGTCTGTTCAGGGTGCACATGTACATAGTTCTTGCTCATGGCTAAATCTTTGTTCAAAGATGTTAATACTTTTAACCGAAAGCTATGTACTGCATCTGGGCCTGAGGTTTTCCAATTAGGGGCTTTTCTTAACTTTGTTTCAGTCTCTCTGGCTATTACTTCATCCCATTTCATATCCTGTACCTCTAAACTTCCTGTTCTTTCTTTTACTTCTACTATCAATTTAGCATCTTTGTTATGTTCCACAGGATCTTCATAGATACTGCTCCAAAAATCTATCTATTTCTTCTTCTTTTTTTGACGATCTTTCAATTCCTTTTAGCTTGTTTCTCAATTTTCTATAAAACCTTTTTTGGGTCATCAACAAATGGCTTATTTTGTACTTTTCCTTTATATTTATCTGCATATCTTCTAAGTTTTTCCACCTGTGCTGAGATTTTTAGTTTATTTGTAATAGTGCATGATAGATCCGGATCTGTTCTAATGCTGTGTATTGCTATTATCACATCTTTCTGTTTTCCTTGATCTGTTCCCTCTTCTATACTCTTCTAACAGTGACACTTCTTGTCTTAGTTGCTTTATAGTTTTCTCTGTTCGATACTTGCATGATGGTATTTGATTTCTCCCCTTTCTCTCCCTCACTACCCTGTGACCTTTTGGTAGAACTTTATCAGTTATTAATTTAGCTGCACACCAATATATCCTGTTTACTTCTGCCCTTTCTCATGGATCTCTAGCTACAGTCCTAATTACCGTGTTTATTTGTTTTATCAAATGTCTGACTTTGTGTTTTATTGACCTTCTGAGGTCTAGTTCTTCCATTTATCTTAATATGTCTATCTATGTCTATTAAATCAAGTGACTCTTCTCTTAGCTCATTTTCTTCTAAAGTGAGGGCAGATTTTTTTTTTTTTTACATTTCCTGCAGGCATTCTATAGAAAGTTTTATAGAATTTCTGTGGCACATTCTCTTCAATTTCATCTTGTACCATCCATTGCTCTATCATATGGGAACTCACTGGCCTATCACTCCTCAACATTGACTGCATCAGCGTTTCCACAGTTTCCTGTTCCTTCCCTTGCTGTCCAGCTTCAAGTGAATGCTTATACTGGTTTCCTGTGGAAGGCTCCAACATATCTTTATATGGTACTTGACTAATTGATTCCTGTTCCACTGGTTCCTCTTAATGTGGATATCCATTGCTCTATCCTGTTGTGCTGCTTTCTGAATTAGATTTTCTAAACTGAATCCTTCACTTTGCAGGTGCTCCATAACCTCAGTTTCTATTTCTTTAACTTCTCCATTACTAATCTCCTTTTCTGCTTTTCCTCTTTGTCTTTTTATTTTTTGTATTGTAAAGTTTTCAGTGTCTGGATTCCTTTGCCTGTAGTTCTCTTCAAATATCATTGGTGCTGCTTTTTTTGTACTGGTTAGTTTTGCTTTCTCCTTTGCATAAATATTACACCATATTAAATCCCTTTTTCTTTCTCATGTCCATATTTCTTCTTCAGATGTTTCCTGGTTGTCCTGCTTCTCCTTAACTTAGGGACTCACTCCATCATGCTGGGATGTAACCTGCGTTAGACCTTCTACACTAAATCCTTCACTTTGCAGGCACTACATATCTTCAACTTCTATTTTTTATGACTTCTACTTTACTAATCTTCTTTTCTACATTTCCTCTTTTTGATATCATTTCTTATTGTGAAATTTTCCATATCCGGATGTCTCTGCCTGTAGTTCTCTTAGAATATCTTTGGTGCTGTTTTATTTATACTGACTAATTTGGGTTTCTCCTTTGCATAAATATTGCACCATATCAAATCTCTCTTTCTTTCCCAAGTCCATATTTCTTTTTTATACTTTTCAAAAATCTCTAGGTTTTGTTGTTTATATTTTCATACTTTCTCAGATGCTTCTTTTTCCAAAAAGATCAATGTTTCTTGATCTATATGCTATTTTTCACAAATCTGTTGTATTAATGAATACATTTTTATTTGAAGCTTCTGGCAGTTTTTCTTGTGGAAGTATTTTTCTTTCCTCTAATTTCTCTTGTAATCATTTTTCATATCTTGTGTCTGGAAGTTCTGGGCTTTTTGCATAATAGTAACAATGCATAATTTCTTTCTTATCCTCAGTAGTCCACTTTATTGTCTTTATGGCTCTTCTTTGGCCTCTCAGGTTTTGTGATTTTTTTCAGACTACTACTTCCTTCTACAACAGGGGAGCCATCCTCCCCCTGGGCCTGGCTGGCCACAATGTAGGAATGTTTCTGTATTTTGAGGATTCTACACTGTCATCTTTTCCATTCCTGGCACCAGTGTGCCTACCAAGATTGGACACTTTTTTATCCTGTGTCTTGTGCACCCTCCTCTCTTTTTTAATTTTTAATCTACTTCTGTCCATGATATATTCTATATAAATACAGTCTATATATCAGTGTCATCTTGGTGAGATTTTGTGAAAAACAAGGTCCACCTGACAAAGGTACTCACCAGAACTTGAGGATGAATTCAGTTTCAGCAATAATACTCTCCTTTACTTGTTGACTTATCATCTCTCCATGCTGACCCAGGATGGCTGTTGTTATTATCCTTAATGATCCTTCAGGATCTGCATAGTAAATCCTCATTTCTTGAATTTCTCCTTTGCTTCATCATCATCATCCTTTTCCATATTGAATTATAATGTTCTGTTTCTGTTATGCATATGTGCCTTAATTGTGTATCTCTAAAATATCCCTTCAAATCAAATAATCCTAAACTACCTCATATTGGAAGGATCAGCTTATCCCATTTATCTATTGCCCTCTTCCCTTCCCAGATAAATTCAAATCGTAAGCAATTATTGTCCATAACTTCTCTTCTGCTTTATAAAAATATGCCAGTGATATACAGTATATAAAAGTAAAAGGACTAAAACATTTTCACTGCTTGTGTCCTGCTGTCCATATCTATAAACATCAGCTTCCAGTTTCTTACCTTTTTGCACTATTATTATTTTTTTGTATCATTATGTTTAGTATCTTCTCAGAAATCCTTAGCTGCTATAATGGAAACATTCGTAATCCATACCTCTAAATATGTCATCTTACTGTGCCCCCACAAATATTGATATTACTGAACCAATTCGTGTGTGAGTACATAATTTACAGCTATAGCCTTTGTTTTATCTTTATTAATTTTATATCCTGAAAAGAATTGAAACTGTCTCAAAATGTTCCATAACACTGAGATGTCCTTTTCTGGATTTTTAAGTACAAAATAATGTAATTTGCAAATAAAGCTAACTTTTCTTGATTTCCATGCCAATTATATCCTCGGATTTCTGAATCTCTTATTATTTTTTTTTTTTTTGCCAATGCCTGTAAATATAAAGCAAATAAAAAGGAAGTGGACACCAATGCCTGGTTACTCTGTTCAGAGACAACTTGTCAAAGAGGAACCCTCCCACTTTAATTCTTGCCTCTGATCCTTCATATTTACTATTAATTAACATTATTAGTGTATCAGGGAATGCAAATGGTTCTATTGGCTTACTCATAAAATCCTAGCTTACTCTGTCAAATGATTTCTCTGAATCAAGACACAAAAACAACAGCATTATTTTCATGCATTCTGCCTCCCTCTGAGTTATCACTGTTCTGTTAACATTGTCAAATGTTTGACTCATCTCCACAAAACCACACTAATCATAAGTATCAATTTTGGCCATATCTCTCTCATTCTTTTAGCTAGTATGGACAAAGCACTTTGTAATCATGATTTAAAATCAAAATGGTTCTATATGAATCTGGTCATTCCCATCTCTAGGTATTGCAACCACCACCACTTTCTTCCAAGATGTTGGTGCTTTCCATCCTTTATGAAATGCTGTTAAACAAAACTATCCAGATCTTTATCGCTTTCTTCTCTCTTAAATTCCAACCTTCCACAGGAATATCATCTGTTCCTGAAAACTGTCCTGCAAATTGATGGTACATCACCATTTGTATCTCCTCCTATCTTAACTGAGCCTCATCTACCCTTGAGCTTGGATAACTATATCTGCCATAAATATTTCCATTCATGCTCTTTCTTGATTTTCATATTTCTCTGCTTTGTACAAAATGCTCATAGAATTTCTGAAATATTTCTAATACCTCTACAGGACCTCAGGTTATTATTTTTTATTATAGGCTTTCTAAGTTTGGCAGCATCCCTTTCTACATTCTGTTGCCTAAATCATGTTAAAAGTTGCTGTGCTCTAAAGTTATTATCAAAAAAAAAAAACAAAAACAAAAACAGTTGCGTAACAGCAATCTTTCTAAACTCATGCATATTATTCAGATACTCACTAATTTTCTATTTAGCACTCTGCAGTTGTACCTCATCTTGTTTTGAGAGATTCCCCTTATTCTGCAATACTTTAATCTTTGTCAGCCCCTCTAAATAACTCATATTACTTCTTAACCATATCTCATTTTCTTTTATTTCTACCCTATTTTTAACTCCATTTTCATTTTATCTCACTCACTAGATATAACTACTTTCTGTCATCCTTAATAAATCTCAATTTCCACAACCCATTCCTTAAATTCCTATATTTTTAACATTCAAGTTAGAATACCCCAGTGCCTCATTTTTACTTCATTACCATGCATTTTCTATTTTAGTTTTTTATTGGTACATGATCTGAAACACTCACCCATCTTTCTACTTAACTAAATAAACTACTGGAAACTTCAACATGATGTCTTTATTCCTCCCACAGGGAGGGTATCAGAGAGAGTCTCCTAGTCTTCTATAGAAAGTTATTTTGATCTGGACTAATCCTTTGTCCTCTGTTTACATTTTCTTTGCTTGGTGAGAAACAAAGGGATAGGACTGCCTTCAAATCCTGAATGTGCACCATTGTCTTAGCTGTTGTCTTATGGGGTACACAGTTTCAAGAAGACAGACCAGACATATATAACTTTTGGGTCAGGCTAGGGCAGGGCAGGGTTACTGTTGCCAAATAGACACATTACAAGTGGGTTGTGTACAGCATTATATTTTTCCATTACTGAAATGTGGTCTGCCCAGTTTAATCTCACAGAAAGGAAATAAATTAAAATAAATAAAAAAAAATAACTTTATTTATGGTTATGAAAATGTAATCTTCTTTAATAAAAAAGCATAGCTTATACATAAGATAAGATAATGGACAGCACTTGCAGAACAAGGTGCATTGTATTCAATAAACTTTACACTGTTTACCATATACCGTGATCTTAAATATGGAAATGTGCAAAATCTTACTTGAAGCTAGAAGCGGCAATAGCAGCTATATCAGCAATGTCAGATGTAGAGAATATGTAGGCCACACTAATTAGCACAACAAAAATATAGGAAAAAATAATATGCGGTAGTAGCATTCATGGAATTATGATTGAATGGTGTGGAAACATTGACTGGCTTCATCAGTATAGCTGGGTAGGAGTATATCAGGAATTCATTTTCTGCTTTTAAAGAGCAGGCACTATCCACAAAGTCCACTACAAAAAACTCAATAATCTCATTAAAGTAGAGTATGTCAGTTTTATTAGAAGAGGCCATAGTCCATATTGTCTTGATTGTTGAATTGGCAAATTAAGAGCTTGGCCAAAAATTCAGCCAGAGGAGGAGGACTGGCATAAGGTGCTCCTTTCCCCTTACATTGAGAAGCAGTGAACCAGAATATGATTATAACAAGTAGCAAGATTACAGTGGGTATGCAGTAGTGAACTTCTTTTTATCCTATAAACTGCTAGAAAATACATCGGATATGGACTGGACCACATGGAACACTTACTGCAGTGTTAGAAAACATAACAGGTTTTATTAAAATTAATTCTAAATAAAGTTAATTAGTTGTATAAATCAGGTGATGTTTGGAGTGAATGGAGTTTTTTGGAAGTTTTAATTTCTGATGAAATCTTTGATATATTCTGACAGAAGCAATCAAATTAATTTTACTAAAACCTGTTACATTTTTTTTAACACTGCAGTAAGTGTTCCATGTGGTCCAGTCCATATTCAGTGTACTTCTTTCTACCCTCCCAGAAAAATTATCTTTTTGAAACTTTCCCTATGACCAACGTTATGCAGCTTATCCATTTCTAAAAATAACATTTCGCTCGGTATCCTAGAGTCTCCCTCTACCTATGCAATCAAGAAAAACTTAAGTAATATATTATATGCAAAGTTATACTATAGCATGCTAGTGAAAGGAAGAGAAAGACATCGGGCATACTATTCTAAGCTGCAACAATGTAGAATAGCAGAGGTAATCAGCACCGATCATCTAGGAAGAAAACTGAAATGGTACCACCCATGCGAAACTGAACCAGAATCATAAATATGCACAGCTTTGAATAAGAGAGGAGGCCTGGGTTACAAATGAGCTTATAATGATATACAGAACCTGTAGATTTGGAAGAAAATGTGATTACAAATGTCAGTCTGTTTAATTCACTAGTTCTAGAATTATCTCAAACTGGATTCAATTTACTGTCATTCAAAATGTCCATTTCATTGAATGGTAACTTCATTAGACTGATAAAGTGCAAAAATGATACTTGCTAAGTGCCATTTTCAGAGAAGCCCTCCCAGGAAAAAGATGGAAGTGTATTACTGACATTTGACATAAATAAAAAAATCTCATTATTTTGTTTGTGCTATATAATCTATAACACAGGTGCTTATGAGCGAGTCTTCAAAGTCCCGGAACTCAAACTGCGCATGCTCGTCGAGTTCCGTTTTTTTTTTTTTTAGAATGTGTACTATTATCTGACTGCTGTAAAAGGCAGTCCAGATTAAAGAAAATGCATCAGAGTGGTGCCCAGACATCTATGCGGTTTTAACTGCACAGTAATTAGAAGGGGGTTTGGACTGCCACTTTGGCAGGCACGTACGTGACGTGGATGGCTGGATTGCTACTGACTGGTTCTCGCACTCTTCTCAGAAAAGAGTGGAAACCAAATCAGCAGTAGTAGCACAGTAATACTTTACTTGTCTTGCCTTCGGAGTTAGGAAGAGAGAAGAGGTCGAGGATTGACTGTGGATATCGGCGTTGTCTTTGGTTGGTGAAAGTCTGGAAGAAGAAACAACTTTCTGCTTGCATTTGCAGTCAGAGAGGAAATGAAAAAGAAAGAGTTACTTTTCGTGAACTGCTTAACTCAGGTAGTTGTCTCACCATGCTGGACAGATGTATTCAGTTCAGTTGAGTTGAGTGACTGACTGAAATAAATAGTATAGTTTACTTGAGCTTCAGTTCTTACAGTTGAAAAGGTGATAGAGTAGAATTTGATGTCTTGCAGTTTGAATTTACAGCTGGTAAATGCTGTTATTTATTATTTTTGCAGAAATATAGGAAGAGTATTTTGTAAGTGTGAGTGTGCATGCGTGTAGGTGTAGAGGTGTCGATTGTATCCTTCATATCTGGACTTAATTTAAAGTAGTGATAGTTTGTTGCTATGTTTTTTTGAAATGTGCTGTGCATAATACCCAGGTCAGGTCACCAGACATAACTGTGAGCTCAAAGGAAATAAACCAGCAAGCATGGTACAGTGACAAAGCTAATGAACCCCCCTTCCTCCCATTCAGTATTCTGTTAACATCTAGTAATGGTGCCTGTTTCCTTGCTTAATCATGTAAATAAATGCATACATACAATATACGCAAATAAAAGAGAGGAAGAACAGTGTTTCTGCACCGACTTGGGGTTACTGCAGTTAATTGCAGAGAAGTATAGCCATTAGCTAACAGCCCATAAGCCCCAAAATCAAAGATACAAAAATATTTTCTCAGGACTGCTGTTTGATTGCCATATAAGGTTATTTGGAAAGTCAACGTTGTTTATGGTACTCCCACCCATTAAATCAACAAGTGAACATGGGAATTAAAAAGAAATCTAAATGCACCTGTGGTAAAAATAATACATTCATGTAAGTCTTTTCTTTACAGTTGCATTTTAAGCAGGTTCATGCTGGCATAAAACAGATATGTTGTGCCATTTTACAGTATTCCCATAAGTCTGTATATGCTATGCGTCTTCACACTTTTTAACTAAGGTAATTAATAATAAGCATGTGTTTTAACTGCTGTTTTTGCCGAGACAGGCATTTTGCATTTATGCTAGGGGATGCAATCATTTGTTTACTGTGCAAAAATGCTGGTTATCCATGGTATAAGCATTCTAAATCATACAGTAATCATTTTAATTTGGTGTTTGTAATACATCATTAACAAGCAACTGACACAGTTCTCAGCAATCACTCCCCCTGATTTTCAGGGATGCCCATGCTGTGGCTCTAAATCAGTACAGTAGAGAAAACCAAACAAAATAGTGGGAATGTGGGAAGAAGTGGCGGGGAGAGATGAGGAGCAAAAGTTGGAAACTGAAGGGAAAAGGGAGAATAATTAATAGACTTGAGGTAGTATGGCTAATCTGCTATGCAAAAAGCTTGTGGTTTACTTTGTGCTTAAGTTGTGTATAAAGTATAAGGCAGGTGTTTTATTGTGATTGTCATTTTTTTTCATGATGAGACATATGAGCACAGCTAAGCTAACTAACAGTCAGTCGAGTGCTGTTTTAACTTGGGGTTGAACCCTTCTCAGTATGCACTTGCTGTTATGGTTTATTTGACGTCTGTCTTTTATGTATTTCTGTTGAAAGCCATTTTCTTTCCAGTATAATTTTTGTTGTCTTATAAATTCAGAATGTAAGCTTAGCATAACCACTTTCAAATTTAACTTTTTGTAATAGGCATGAAGCCATGAACAGATAGGCAACACTTAACTTGGCATAGACTAATAAATGCGGTTAGGTATACTGTTTGCATGTATGTAATGCAAATGCATTCAAGAATAACATTGTGAAAGGTGTATTTTATAGGCACAAATACCATAAACATAGAAAAAGATCTATTGCTTGCTTTACTTTAAATTTAATTTAGTGTAGTATTAAGAAGTTATCAGTTACTGTTTATTAGGTGCAGATTAACTATGCTTTTTAACCTGGCATGCTCTGTTGGGAGCCCACCCTTTCTTCCAAGAACTCGTGTAGTAATCTAATTTTACATCTGAACTTAAAACCTTGAAACTTGGCAGAGTACAGCAGTGCATGTTAGCATATACTGAGAGTGTAAAGCTGACTCAACATATATTTGAGGTCACTGTGATCTGGAGAACTTTTGCCATGTCTGAGTAGAGAAGGAGGGTGAGGGTGGATTTAGTGCTTTTTTCAGTCAATTTTCCATTTTAATGTAACAGTTCATGATAGAATCTTAACTTTTCTGTAAGATGCTCTTGACACTGCATGGGTTAAATGTTATCATATCACTACTCTAGTCTTGTCACAGTGGCGGTCTCCATCTGAGAAGTTTATATGAATACATAATGCTGGCAATTACAAAGTGTGCTAACCTAATCCAGATGTTAAAATGAAAAAAAGGCTTCCACCAGAATGAAAAGTTCACTGAGAAAGTATGTAAAAATGTAGGCTTTAATAAAACAAAGAAATGAAAAGCACAAATAGTGCTCTTCAAGTTGCAGGTCAAACAGGATAAGCGCTTTCAGTTCAAAAACCTTCTTCAGATCCTAGTGTGTAGACCTGACTTACTGCTGTTAAATAAAGATCCTTAATTGCTCAACCAATCACATACAGCAATCAGATGCACGCCTTCCTTAAGCCTCCATTTCATTTCTTAATTAGGCTTCTCTCTTTCAAAATAGGTTTAATAGGAACTACTCTGTTGTGCCCTGGAAATAAATTAGCTCTGAGGTTCATGATCCATTTCTTTCTTCCTTTTCAGTTTTGTTGACAATGTCTCCTCCACGGAGGTTAGTAGTCACATTTGAGATAACCATATAGCTAAATGAATCTTAGGCAACCCTTTGATAACAGGTATAGTTGGATATACCATTTCAAGAAAGTCATATAGATTGTTATCAATTGCTCTAGTCATTAATTTGTCATACAGGACATTCTTTACTGAGGAAATCAATCTGTCTGCTTGATATTTCTCAATTTTGTGGTATGTATCACTATGGCTTAACATATCCTGCATTTTCTGGGCATACTGTATTGAATTCATCACTGTTAAAGCTCTTCCTATGTCAGCTGGCCTGAAAATAATTTTTTTCATTGTTTGCAATTCTTTTAATGCCTGAAACTCGTCCTGTGTTAAATTGTAATAGTGTTTACTTTTTCCTTTTGACCTCCATTCAAACACCTCATTCTCACATAACTGTAAGAACATCTCCACAGTGGGATGATTGCTGGGGACAAAGGAACTTGTTTTTTTCAACACAGACGATGTTTAGTTTGTACCAGTATTTTCATTGTCAAAAAGACACTTCAACGTAACGTTCCTACCAAAGCACCTTAAGTCTGTCACTAACTCACTCAGGTCAGAACATATTGAGGGTATAAAGCTCAAGCCTCTTTGCAGAACACTCTTTTGGGTAGCTGTCAACCCATAATCGGATATATTAATTACCAACAAAATCGATTCATCTAAGCTCACTGAGGTTCTTAAGTTACCTTTCTCTTTTTCATCTCTCTGCTTTCTGACCTGGATCTCCCGACATTTTTCTGTGTTAATAAAAAAGGGAGTTGCTGTAACAAATGCGCATGGACAGATCCCTTCTTTAGTATCACGCTCGGAACTATTTCACTTGAAGGCTGAATGCTTCCTGCCAATGCAGTGTCTACATTCGCTGCATTATCATTTTCCATTAGCGATGTAATGACCTCGAGCATACCAGAGTCATTGTTAACTATACTACCATTAGTCCTATTGTTCGCAGTATTGCGAGAGGCTAATTCAGGATGTTGCCTATTAGTGTGTGTATTACTATGTACTTCAGCATGTATATTCACACTAGAAACAGTCCTGCGTGTCACAGGTACATTTCCCATGTTGTCAGAGCGTTCTTTTCTATCTGGTGCTCTCTTATGCCTCGGCCACTCAAACAGGCGACCGTTAGTAAAATCAAAATAATCTCTCTTCAGTTTTTTAATTTTTATATTTTTCAATTTGTTCTCATAGGTTTCCAATTTATATTGCAGGGTTTCTAGCTTAAACAAGCAGCTATCAGGTAATCTCATAGTTTCCATTTGCTTTTGCTTACATTCAATAACCGCAGAAACCTCATCTTCATGTGGCTTAAAGTAGTCTAGTAGCAGCTGCATGTATCGGAAGCTTGTCTCTATGTTAATCTCCTGCCATTTGGCCAGGAGATCAGGGTAGGTGTTCCCATAGCTGGGCATACACCTAATTCTCAATCCCCTCGGTATCACATTATGATGTAGACACACTTCCATGTGAACTCGCTACCATTGCAGCCTCTTGAGCTTATAGGCTGAATTCTCAACTTCTCTAAAGATGTTATCAAATTCTTCATTACAGTCTGTAATCAGTTCCTGATTCACACCAGTCTTTATGTTGATATCAAATAAAGGATTGTGCATACCTGCATTAAACGTAGTATTAGTTTTCCGACCATTTTCCATCACAAAATACAGTGTTGACACCAAAGCAGTAACAAATAATGACTGTGTGAGGTGCTAAGGTAAAAAAACAAGCACAAACAACCAAACCAAAAACCACCTCCAGAGGAAGCCTTAATAGGCAAAAATAGCAAAATGAAAAAAAGGCTTCCACCAGAACGAAAAGTTCACTGAGAAATTCTGTAAAAATGTAGGCTTTAATAAAACGAAGAAATGAAAAGCACAAATAGTGCTCTTCAAGTTGCAGGTCAAACAGGATAAGCGCTTTCAGTTAAAAAACCTTCTTCAGATCCTAGTGTGTAGACCTGACTTACTGTTGTTAAATAAAGATCCTTAATTGCTCAACCAATCACATATAGCAATCAGATGCACGCCTTCCTTAAGCCTCAATTTCATTTCTTAATTAGGCTTCTCTCTTTCAAAATAGGTTTAATAGGAACTACTCTGTTGAGCCCTGGAAATAAATTAGCTCTGAGGTTCATGATCCATTTGCTTTCTTCCTTTTCAGTTTTGTTGACAATGTCTCCTTCATGGAGGGTAGTAGTCACATTTGAGATAACCATATAGCTAAATGAATGCCCTGGATTTTCAGACACATGTCCATATAGGGCATTGGTTGCCACTTTATTCTTGATGTCTAACAGGTGGCGAAGTATCCATTCCTTAAACTTTCTATTGGTCTTTCCTACATGATAGGCTTGGCACAAATTACAAGTGCCAATGTATATAACATCCTTGGTGTTGCAGTTAGCAAAACCAGAGAACTTATAGCATTTGTTAGTTACTGGATGAATAAAACTGTTGGAACATTTAATGTGGCTGCAAGCTTTGCAAAATCCGCATTTCCAAGTTCCTAACTTATTTCTTCCTTCTGTACTCTGCTTGTTAGGTATTCCATCATAGTTGCACAATAAATCCTTTAAGTTCTTCTTGTTTTTATAACCAAACTTAGGTGTTTCCCCTACAATTCCCTTAATTTTACTTTCAGCAGTTAAGACTGGCCAAAATTTCTTGATGGTTTCACGGACATCAAAGGAGTCAGTGCTGTAATCCAGATGTTTTGAGTTTGTCTCTGTCATAAATATTATTCACAGCTAACATAGCTCTCAACCTTCCTTCTCCAAAATGAGGAACACTAGCCATCATAATGTGGAACAAATGGGCAAATGGGCAAAATGTGGAACACATACTAATGGCTTACTGACAACTTCAACTAGGAAGGTCATAGGATGGTTAAAATATGCTGGTTTTATTTGTGAAGAGGATCTTTAATGAATTAATATGATTCATTTCCATTTACCATGTATTTCACTGTTTTGGTTTAGAAGGTATATCATTACACTGTAACAACAATTTAAGACATTAAGAGATAAATAAATTGGCTGTCTCTGCCTTTGTGTGGACTGCTTGCCTGGTTTGAGTCTAAGTTTGCTTCTATTTGCACACTAATGAACTCCACTGATTGCTGCTGTAAAGATCATTATTTCTTATATAAGTAATAATAATCTTTATAAAAATAGAATAACCAAGTATGCTCACGGTTTTCTTAGAAATGTTATAAGACCTGTTGGTGTACCTCCTGCTTCCAAGAGGACAACACAGGTCAGGCACAAGATGAATTTGCAGGTGCCCATCCATTTTTCAGTGCCATTTTTTGAAAAGTGATAGTGTCAGTCTGTTTCACATGTAAGGGGAAAATGAGAGGAAAAGAGATAAATGTTGGATAATGAATCTATCCATTCATTTTGTCTTGTTTAAACACTGGTGGAGGTTTAATTGTTTAGATTTAGTGTTTGCAGACCATGGTATTATGGAGGTGTGATGGTTCCAGAGAGCTGGGTCCATAAGACAGCCAAATCCAAGATATAGATCACCACATAAGTGATAATATAAAGTATGAATATAGGACTTTATGTCTGTCTTTGTATCCTAGGGTCTTTAGGTTAGTGTAGCTTTTTAATCAGGAACCACTGGGGTCTTTCTAGCTGGGCTATTTGTCTGACCAGGTACATACTAAAGGGAACATTGTACTCTGTCTAATTAAAGCTGAGTATGCCTTGGGTATTGAAATGCATATGACAGTATTTGTAATAAAGGACAGGATTACATTATTTTGAAAAGCTCATTACATGTGTTGGAGACTTGCAGTCATCTTTGCAGGCTTTACCTGTAAAGTAAACAGAATGGCAATCTATCATG
This sequence comes from Protopterus annectens, assembly GCF_019279795.1. NCBI lineage: Eukaryota > Metazoa > Chordata > Ceratodontiformes > Protopteridae > Protopterus > Protopterus annectens. The sequence continues at coordinate 1,906,182,393 of NC_056735.1, forward strand.
TGTGATCCATAACCTGTGCAGTAATCCTTTAAGCAATGTATCTTGAGCTTGTTTATTGTTTGCTTTTCATTTTTTACTTTGATCATGTTTTCCCCATGAAACAAGTAGATAGTTGTTGTCAGGCAGCAGGTCTTTTTTGGATAAGAAACATTTTTACAAGTGGGGGTATCACAGAGATTGCTACTTTCAGCATGTTACTTGGTACTTTTATAAAGCTGAATATAAATTATAATTAGAACTGCAGTGCAAGGAGAAGTGGTTTGAGTTGAGTGCTGCTTATTTTTCTTATACTTGATTTTGACTCGCATTCCAGTAATGTATTTAAAAAGTAATTTATTTTTTCATGCCTCACAACCTTTTTGTCTCCATCTAGATATTAAGTAAGCTGTCACGCAGCCAATGTATTGAAATATATATATATTTTTTTACACTTAATTTTGTCTTGATTGGACTCTCATAATGATGGTTTGGCACCCAGGGCAGTGTATTTAATTAAAGTTACAGTTTTTGTGGTTTTGAGCATAGCCCCTCCCCTCTCTAGTTGGCCACACACCTTCCCATTGACCCCACCCATTCAGCTGTCTCTTGCAGCCCACCTTTGATTTGAAGTCACCAGCCACCACTGATAAACGCTAAGTATATTTAGGAGAAAGATAAGTAGGCTTCACCTGGCTTACTATTAGTTAATATCTACTTAAGCCTTGGAAGTATTATTATAGTGCAGCTCATTCCAATATTTTTTATCCAAGCTTATACACTATAATAGAAGAATAAGCCCAAGTAATGGCAGCAGATGAGTTATATAGATGCTGTTGGTATTTGTTTTGTCCCAGCCACACCCCCAATTTCACATGCAATATCTATCAACACTATTGGAAGAAAACATATTAAGTTTCTAAAGAACTTTTTTTTTTTAAATACAGCATACACATCACCAAGCTTGCGTTACAGATTGCCAAAGTAATTTACACTGGGGAAAAGCACTATGTTGCACCTAAGAGGGGGTTTACTAACACAGATAGTTCTCAAAGAGAGCTTACATGTTAGCTCAGGTAATAAAAAATGGATGAGGAACCACACAAACATTCTGCGGCAGTTTTAAGTCTACACCTGATTCAGAAAAAAAATCAGCAAAAGCATAAGTTCATAAGTTCATATGAGATCAATAGGGTAATGCCTCGAGAGCCCTTACAAGCCTAGCCAGTTTTACCAAGATTTTACCCAATTTTTGATCCCTAGGGAAAAGATAATGAGGGTCAGCAGGCAGGGTTTTGAAAATTTTTACAGAGTGCCTCTGTCCATAAAGGATATGGGTACCATCTCAGGAGTGAGTTTGTGATTTCTCATTCATTGATCCAACTTGCTCTTGAAGTTGGTCAGGGAAGGGCTCTACTTAACATGAATAGGAAGCCTTGTCCAGAGGAGAGACAGTCTCTGGGACATATATCTGTCTTTCCAGCATGATCTATTCATGTCAGAGATCAAGTTTAGATCTATGGAGTGGGTAACCTTCATGCAGTTAATTTTAGGAATATGCAACATTTCCATCAGGTCTCAGTCAGAGACTGCCATGTAGGTTAGACACAGATCTCACTCTATAATCAGTAGGAAACAGAATACAGTGATAGGGTTTTTAATCGGTCCACATATGATATGTTGGCTATACCCTTTATTTATTTATTTTTTGGTGAGAAACCTCTGAGGAGACTCCAGCTGTTGCAGATGTCTGGCAAGGTACATGCCAAAGGGTGCATTGTACTCAATTATTGGTCTGATGAGGGCTAAGCAAAATGGTACTATGACATCCTTAGATCTGAATGTCATGCCCTTACTTATAAACTGAGTCTCATAGAAGGATTTCCTCACCACCATGAGCACATGGTGATCAAAGTTTAGGTTACTATCTATCTGAGTACCCAGATCTCTCACTGATGGGTCTACTCTTAGGTATGTGGTACCAATGTTATAATTTACCTGGGTATTTGATTTCACAAAGGGAATTATTATGCATCTCTTTGCATTTTGAGGTCATGGCTCTGATATCAATCATTAGTCTGCATCAGATCTTTCTGTAGGAGTCAATGATTGTCTCCAACTTGCAGTCATGAGCAAAGCTGGTCAGCCAAAGGCCAGCTACATTTGCCTTGACATCCGAGAAGTATATTGCAAAATAGGAGGGGGCCCAGCACTGAGCCATGTTGTATTCCAATGGTGACTGGCCTATTACTAGATGTGGATTCCTCCACTCTAACAGTGTATCCTATCTGTGAGCCATTTGGCTATCAATCTGGTGACATAGAGGTTTATGCCCAGTTTTGCAAGTTTATCTTTAATACCTAAGTAAGTATTGTGTAAAATGTCTTGGCCAGGTCAAGGTAGGTGGTATGCACTGTCTTACTCTCGTCCATGGCCTTGGTGACCTTCTGAAAGAAGTCCACCAGACTGAGCAGGCAAGACTTTCCAGTGACAAAGCCAAACTAGGTTGGATCTAGAATCTGAACATTTCCTATGTCTTTGTTAATCAAGTCCAAGATTATCTTTTCCATAGCCTTGCATATGAGGCTAGTCAGAAGTATGAGTCAGTAGTTTCCTAGGTCAGTTGATGGTCCCGCCTTGTGCAGAAGGTTGACTGTTGCTGTCCTCTACTCTTCTAGGACAAAGCCTGTCTGAAAACTTTGATTAAATAGAGATACGAGTGGGTCTGCTAGGTAATAGTTCAAGCTAATTAATAGGCCCCCTGGGATTCTGTCAGGGCCCATTGATGACATGTTTCTAGTGTTAGAGAGTGCTTTTGTGATAACAGGTAAAGAAATGGTAAGGGATATTTTACGGGTGATGAGGGGATGAAATTTGAACTGAATTTATCAGTAGACAGGTTTGCTATTTCTTCTGGCTGAGTATAGGTAGCGTCATCTACAGTCAACTCAGCACATTGTTAAGTGTTTCCCTTAGGATTTCAGATGTAACTAAAAAATGCTTTGTGGTTATCCTTTACTAGGGAGGCTATTTTAGTCTCATATTTTGCTTTTGAAGAATTGACTAGTTCCCTGATTTGCTTGCTGAGACTAATGAGGGATTTTTTTTCTTTGTTGTGCTTCCTCTACTTACTTCTCTACAGGAATTTCTTCCCTCTGTTGTATAGTCTATTTATGCCAGGGGCATATGGGAGGCCACTGTGGTTTTGGTAAGTCACTTGTGAGTACGTTCACATAAGTGGCTTCATGTGTCAAGACCTTATTTAGTAAGGAAAATGATGTGCATGTGCTGACAACCTCTTCATCATTTGATTTGTCAGTATCTGAGAGAAGTATTTCGATTTTCATAATGTAACTACATCTGTAACATATTATGTTTGTTTGTTCCAGGATTAAATGGTTGTCAGTATATATGAGACAATTGCTACATTGCCTCAGGATGCACATGTCCACTAGATTAGCCACAGAGATAGCAGGACAATGCCTATCCATAGTTTCACATTTTTTACAATGAGTTTAAAAATAACGGGGAGATTTAACTGGACTGGGATGATAGCACCCGGGCCAAGAATGGGTGCTATATTCAGTGTGAACTCTTTCAACTCAGATGCTCCTAGAATGGCTGGGGGACTCAGAACAGTTGCACAAACAGTTATTCTAAGGGAAATTTTAAGTTGATAGTATTTGTATATATATGTACACACACACACATATATATATATATATATATATATATATATATATATATATATATATATATATATATATATATATAAGGTACTGCTAATCCTAGTGTATATACTAGTCTTATCAAGAAAACAAGTTTTAAATCAGCAAGGCCTACAGACCAATCAGGAAAGCACACAAAAAGCTTTCAGCCAGCAGTCCCCAACTTCTGCCATAAGAGTGCAGTCAGAAACAACTCTTAATGTAAAAATGCCGGTTTTAGAGCTCAAGGGAAGGGAAGCCACAAAATCTAGATACTACTGTCTTGTAAAACTAGCAGACACAATGTAATTAAGTACTACGGCAGCAGTGGAAAAAGTCCAGCTTTGAACCTCTATGAAAGGGCAAGACATAATAATTAATGCAGGATTCTTAAGAAATGCAGGAAAAATAATCATCAGAAGTGCAAACTGATAGTTATTTTCATTCTTTTAGCAGTAGATGGCTTTAGATGCAGCAGATTCTGTGTAAATCTCAGGTGAAGTAGCTAAACCAAAATCAACTCTGAAGAACTGAGTAAAAACCCACACAGATTCTTTCTTCTAGTAAAGAATGGCAGAGCATATGGCTAGTCAGGAATATTCTCCTAGAACCCTCTTTATCATAAATCCAAAAAAACATCTACAATAATAAGGAATGTCAATGCACTTTTCAGGCTCAGTGCCAAAACTCTGAAAAATTCATAACCTGTTTTATTGTTTTGTGTGGTGGTCTTTTATAGCTCACTATCTAATGCTCACTGCAGTGAATGTAAAATACTGCAAGGATGTACTCAGGGATCTAGTAGCTCAGGGAAAAGAGGAAATAGGTAGAACAATGGCAGTGTTGAAAACCAGCATGTGTGAGAACTATAGAACAGATACGTGGCAAAGCCAGAGCATAAGGAAAGACTGCGGTGGAAATCAAAAGTCCTGCAAGTTATAAAAACAAAGATGGAGTGCAAGAAGAAGTGTAAAACAGAATAAGATGAAGCAGGCTTTGAAGGAAAATTGGCCGACTAAAACGCATAGAAACCAGTTGCAATGACAAATAACAAAGAATCACAGAGCTTCTACCAGCTTTTCAAAAGTGACTTAGCAAATGGCATAAAGATGAGCCTCAGATTCCAAGACAATGAGAGAAAGGTAAAGAAAATAGTCATCAGATGTCACTGATAAGGATACTGGAAACAATCTGCTCACCAGTCCAGAGGACATCAATGGCATATGGAAAGGGTACCTCAGGAAGCTTCTGAATGAAGAACATCCCACAGAAGCTGTACTGCCCCATGAGTAGACTTCAAAGAAAGAGGAAGGAAAAGCCACCATCGAAGAAGTCACAGAACAATATGGAAAATGAAGTCAGGGAAAGCAGCAGGCTCAGATGAGGTCACAGCAGATATCATCAAGATGTGTGAATTAGAAGAGAATGGCTTCTGTGAGTATCCATAGTGGTACAAAGAGAAAATACTATCTCAGATAACTTAGAGAATAAGCACTCTAGTACGAGTGTACAAGAACAAAGAGGACATTCACAACCGTGGACAGTATAGAGATGTTGTACTCCTGTTATACTGAATGAGGGTGCTTACACAGTCATTGATAAATGAAGATGAAGAGCAGTAGAAGGTGAGATGGAGAATTTGTTGCATTTATTTTGCTGTTGTTTGGTGGGATAATATGACAGAGCTGATAACCCCTTTCCAGTGGAGTCCTGGGGAGAAAAGTTCTATGAAAATCGAAAAATAGAAAACTGGCCGACTACAGCATTTTACAGTACAACATAATTCATCACTATATCAAAAAATAAATAAATAAACAAATAAATAAAACAGCAATAATATATGTGAAATTACAACATCAATGTGTTTTCAGTTTAGTATATAGACAAAGTATTTACCAAAAAAGAAAAATAAATAAAAAGTTAAGGTTTAGTATATTTACATGGTTATCTCAAAGTAGATGAAGTGGCATTGATTATAAATTCATAAGAACATAAGCTCAAAGATAGGCTTTTAGGCTGATCGGCCTTCAACAAATGTTGATTCCTGCAAATGTGGTATGTAGACCTTTCTACCAGCCCATGTTTTTAAAATTAAAGGTTCCCAAGCTCTTAGATTGTTTAACACTAAAGGAAATGCCATTCCATTGTTTTGTAATTCTAACAGAAACACACTGAGATTTCATCACAGAATTGCCCGTTTTCAATATAAACTGCATATTGTTATGCTAATGCATTTTAACTCAGGTACTAATTTCTAAATTGAACGTGATTTGCAGAACTGGATCACAAGCAAGTTTTATGTTAAGATTAATTTAGCCCAAATATACCTATAACAGACACTAAATAATTGTAATGTCTCACATCATGATCCATATCCCATGTTCTTAGGATTCGTAATTTTTTTTTTTTTTTGTAAATTTCCTCTGAACTCCCTTTAGCCTTCTCTAATGTCTTCATTTATAGGCACAGGAAGAGTTATTATATTCGAGGAGATATCAGATATAAGTTTTGAAAACAAGTGTTAATACACTTTCATACCTTGTTGATAGTTTATTAACAATTTATATTTAGCATCTCTGGCTACTATGAGCTCAGAATGAAATTTAAAAGAGCAGCTTAAAGTAATTGGCATTATAAGTTTTAATATTCCTTGACTTCCTCCAGTTGAGAAGACATCAAGTAAACTGGATGTTTAATAATTTTATTTGAAAAATACTTAACTTTGCACTTGTCTATACTAAATGATAATCCTATCTCCTTTGCCCAGTCTCTAACTAAGTTTAGATATTCATTTAGCTCATCTACATCACAAGGTTTTTGTAGTGTAGATCCAACTTTACAATCATCATAATACTTTGCTATGCAGTATTTTTTGTTCTTAGAAAATGTCGATAACACCCAATTGAACAAGACAGGTCCTAACACAGACCCCTGAAAAATTCCAGCCTTTACATCTAGGTAATTAGACTGAACACTCTAAATCATAATAATCTTTTTATTACACAGTGACCAAATTCCAATCCTCCTTGTAATGTAGCTGTTTATTTTATAATCCCTTAAACACTTCATAATAACCACATGTGGTAAGCTATCAAATCACTTTAACATTTCATTATAAACACATGTGGTAAGCTATCAAATCACTTAAACACTTCATAATAACCACATGTGGTAAGCTATCAAATCACTTAAACACTTCATAATAACCACATGTGATAAGCTATCAAATCACTTAAGCACTTCATAATAACCAAATGTGGTAAACTATCAAATCACTTAAATAATTCATAATAACCACATGTGGTAAGCTATCAAAAGCCTTGAATAAGTAAAAACAAAACAAAACAAACAAAAAAAAAAAAACGCACCAGCAGACAAACCTAGATTAAGAGGTTCTGTTATATAATCATTAAAATTAATAAGTCTACCAGTGTTGATTTTTATTTAGTAAAACCATGCTGAACAATATCTAGTGTATCTGTGCTATTCTCTGAATTATTTATAATTAGCATCTGTCAAACCACTTTCCAATTAGTGAAGTTAAACAAAATGGTCAGCAGTTATGCAACTGGTCTCACTTTCATTTCTTATTATAGGAGATACACACGATAGTTTCCATGATTCAGTGACTTTACCCTTTTTCATTAGTTTATTAAATATTAAAGTTAATCTTGGTATAAGTACCTTCACAATAAGTAACAGGTTAGCTGGAATTAGGACCAGGCCCATGGATGTCACATCTTTTATCTTTGAAAAGGCAGCTAGTGTGACTGATTCAGATATATCTGGACAAGAACCTTTCACTAAATTGCATTGACAATCAGTCATGGTAGTCAAGCCAATATTAGTCTGAAAAAGATTAAATCCATTAACTATCCTACTAACATCTGGTCCTGCAGAGTGGTCCTAGCTACAGAGAACTCAGAAAAGCAACTACTTTCTGGATTTAAGTATCTTTGCTGCTTTTTTACTTGAAATAGCTTCTCTAGCTTACCCTAAACAAGCTTAAACTGTTTTTTAGCTGTTTGCTGCATTATTTTAAAATCTGCACTTAAAGTTACTTTTTAGTCGAATTTGATCAAAAGTTTGTTTGTTTGTTTGTTTAATTTAACTGTTGAGGCTGCCCACTAAAGTGTGCTAGCCTGTGTAACTGATTTACTGCTGTTTCTGCATTTTCTGTGTGTTTCTATCTAAAAACAAACAAAAAAAAAATAATAATCCTTGTTTTCCCGCCTCTCCTCGACTAGTTTAGACAAATTTACAGGGATTGCTGTATTCTGGGCTGTGGTGTAGTTCCTGTGTTGTCCATTACCTTACTTGGATAGAAGGAAGTTTCTTTGCTCACCAGTGGGAGTGGGGAGCCTTGAGCAGCCTACCTGCCCCTGTAGGAAGTGACCTCAGCACAAGAGCTGTAGTAATTGGTTGTTTTGGACCATTTCTAGCTCTTTTGAAGTTCCCTGTTTAAAATCCACCTCTGGGCATTTTTTTCTGGTTATACTACTCAGACAAGCTCCTCGTGGTCCTGCAGAGTGGTCCAAGCTACAGAGAACTTAGAAAAGCAACTACTTTCTGGATTTAAGTATCTTTGCTGCTTTGTTACTTGAAATAGCTTCTCTGGCTTACCCTAAACAAGCTTAAACTGTTTTTTTAGCTGTTTGCTGCATTATTTTAAAATCTGCACTTAAAGTTACTTTTTAGTCGAATTTGATCGAAAGTTTGTTTGTTTGTTTGTTTAATGTAACTGTTGAGGCTGCCCACTAAAGTGTGCTAGCCTGTGTAATTGATTTACTGCTGTTTCTGCATTTTATGTGTGTTTCTATCTAAAAACAAAAAAAACAAAAAACATCCTTGTTTCCCACCTCTCCTCGACTAGTTTAAACCACTTTACAGGCATTGCTGTATTCTGCTCTGTGGTGTAGTTCCTGTGTTGTCCATTACCTTACTTGGATAGAGGGAAGTTTCTTTGCTCACCAGTGGGAGTGGAGAGCCTTGAGCAGCCTGCCTATCCCTGTAGGAAGTGACCTCAGCACAAGAGCTGTAGTAATTGGCTGTTTTGGACCATTTCTAGCTCTTTTGAAGTTCCCTGTTTAAAATACGCCTCTAGGCATTTTTTCTGGCTATACTACTCAAACAAGCTCCTCGTGGTCCTGCAGAGTGGTCCTAGCTACAGAGAACTCAGAAAAGTGACTAGTTTCTGGATTTAAGTATCTTTGCTGCTTTTTTACTTGTAATAGCTTCTCTAGCTTACCCCAAACAAGTTTAAACTGTTTTTTTAGCTGTTTGCTGCATTATTTTAAAATCTGCACTTAAAGTTACTTTTTAGTCGAATTTGATCGAAAGTTTGTTTGTTTGTTTGTTTGTTTAATTTAACTGTTGAGGCTGCCCACTAAAGTGTACTAGCCTGTGTAACTGATTTACTTCTGTTTCTGCATTTTCTGTGTGTTTCTATCTAAAAACAAAAAAAACAAAAAAATAATCCTTGTTTTCCCACCTCTCCTCGACTACTTTAGACCAGTTTACAGGCATTGCTGTATTCTGGGCTGTGGTGTAGTTCCTGTGCTGTCCATTACCTTACTTGGATAGAAGGATGTTTCTTTGCTCACCAGTGGGAGTGGGGAGCCTTGAGCAGCCTACCTGTCCCTGTAGGAAGTGACCTCAGCACAAGAGCTGTAGTAATTGGTTGTTTTGGACCATTTCTAGCTCTTTTGAAGTTCCCTGTTGAAAAATCCGCCTCTGGGCGCTTTTTTCTGGCTATACTACTCAGACAAGCTCTTCGTGGTCCTGCAGAGTGGTCCTAGCTAAAGAGAACTCAGAAAAGCGACTACTTTCTGGATTTAAGTATCTTTGCTGCTTTTTTACTTGAAATAGCTTCTCTAGCTTACCCTAAACAAGCTTAAACTGTTTTTTAGCTGTTTGCTGCATTATTTTAAAATCTGCACTTAAAGTTACTTTTTAGTCTAATTTGATCGAAAGTTTGTTTGTTTGTTTGTTTAACTTAACTGTTGAGGCTGCCCACTAAAGTGTGCTAGCCTGTTATAACTGATTTACTTCTGTTTCTGCATTTTCTGTGTGTTTCTATCTAAAAACAAAAAAACCCCAAAAAAATCCTTGTTTTCCCACCTCTCCTCGACTAGTTTAGACCAGTTTACAGGCATTGCTGTATTCTGGGCTGTGGTGTAGTTCCTGTGTTGTCCATTACCTTACTTGGATAGAAGGAAATTTCTTGCTCACCAGTGGGAGTGGGGAGCCTTGAGCAGCCTACCTGTCCCTGTAGGAAGTGACCTCAGCACAAGAGCTGTAGTAATTGGTTGTTTTGGACCATTTCTAGCTCTTTTGAAGTTCCCTGTTTAAAATCTGCCTCTGGGCATTTTTTTCTGGTTATACTACTCAGACAAGCTCCTCGTGGTCCTGCAGAGTGGTCCTAGCTACAGAGAACTCAGAAAAGCGACTACTTTCTGGATTTAAGTATCTTTGCTGCTTTTTTACTTGAAATAGCTTCTCTAGCTTACCCTAAGCAAGCTTAAACTGTTTTTTTTAGCTGTTTGCTGCATTATTTTAAAATCTGCACTTAAAGTTACTTTTTAGTCGAATTTGATCGAAAGTTTGTTTGTTTGTTTAATTTAACTGTTGAGGCTGCCCACTAAAGTGTGCTAGCCTGTGTAACTGATTTACTGCTGTTTCTGCATTTTCTGTGTGTTTCTATCTAAAACAAAACAAAAAAAAAACAATAAAATAATCCTTGTTTTCCAGCCTCTCCTCGAATAGTTTAGACCAGTTTACAGGCATTGCTGTATTCTGGGCTGTGGTGTAGTTCCTGTGTTGTTCCTTACCTTACTTGGATAGATGGAAGTTTCTTGCTCACCAATAGGAGTGGGGAGCCTTGAGCAGCCTACCTGTCCCTGTAGGAAGTGACCTCAGCACAAGAGCTGTAGTAATTGGCTGTTTTGGACCATTTCTAGCTCTTTTGAAGTTCCCTGTTTAAAATCCGCCTCTGGGCATTTTTTTCTGCTATACTACTCAGACAAGCTCCGAGTGGTCCTGCAGAGTAGTCCTAGCTACAGAGAACTCAGAAAAGCGACTACTTTCTGGATTTAAGTATCTTTGCTGCTTTTTTACTTGAAATAGCTTCTCTAGCTTACCCTAAACAAGCTTAAACTGTTTTTTTTAGCTGTTTGCTGCATTATTTTAAAATCTGCACTTAAAGTTACTTTTAAGTCGAATTTGATAGAAAGTTTATTTGTTTGTTTGTTTAATTTAACTGTTGAGGCTGCCCACTAAAGTGTACTAGCCTGTGTAACTGATTTACTTCTGTTTCTGCATTTTCTGTGTTTTTTGCTATCTAAAAACAAAAAAAAAAACAAAAAAATAATCCTTGTTTTCCAGCCTCTCCTCGTCTAGTTTGGACCTGTTTACAGGCATTGCTGTATTCTGGGCTGTGGTGTAGTTCCTGTGTTGTCCATTACCTTACTTGGATAGAAGGATGTTTCTTTGCTCACCAGTGGGAGTGGAGAGCCTTGAGCAGCCTATCTGTCCCTGTAGGAAGTGACCTCAGCACACGAGCTGTAGTAATTGGTTGTTTTGTACCATTTCTAGCTCTTTTGAAGTTCCCTGTTTAAAATCCTCCTCTGGGTGTTTTTTCTGGCTATACTACTCAGACAAGCTCCTCGTGGTCCTGCAGAGTGGTCCTAGCTACAGAGAACTCAGAAAAGCGACTACTTTCTGGATTTAAGTATCTTTGCTGCTTTTTTACTTGAAATAGCTTCTCTAGCTTACCCTAAACAAGCTTAAACTGTTTTTTAGCTGTTTGCTGCATTATTTTAAAATCTGCACTTAAAGTTACTTTTTAGTCTAATTTGATCGAAAGTTTGTTTGTTTGTTTGTTTAACTTAACTGTTGAGGCTGCCCTCTAAAGTGTGCTAGCCTGTTATAACTGATTTACTTCTGTTTCTGCATTTTCTGTGTGTTTCTATCTAAAAACAAAAAAAACCCAAAAAAATCCTTGTTTTCCCACCTCTCCTCGACTAGTTTAGACCAGTTTACAGGCATTGCTGTATTCTGGGCTGTGGTGTAGTTCCTGTGTTGTCCATTACCTTACTTGGATAGAAGGAAATTTCTTGCTCACCAGTGGGAGTGGGGAGCCTTGAGCAGCCTACCTGTCCCTGTAGGAAGTGACCTCAGCACAAGAGCTGTAGTAATTGGTTGTTTTGTACCATTTCTAGCTCTTTTGAAGTTCCCTGTTTAAAATCCTCCTCTGGGTGTTTTTTTCTGGCTATACTACTCAGACAAGCTCCTCGTGGTCCTGCAGAGTGGTCCTAGCTACAGAGAACTCAGAAAAGCGACTACTTTCTGGATTTAAGTATCTTTGCAGCTTTTTTACTTGAAATAGCTTCTCTAGCTTACCCTAAACAAGCTTAAACTGTTTTTTTAGCTGTTTGCTGCATTATTTTAAAATCTGCACTTAAAGTTACTTTTTAGTCGAATTTGATCGAAAGTTTGTTTGCTTGTGTGTTTAATTTAACTTTTGAGGCTGCCCACTAAGGTGTGCTAGCCTGTGTAACTGATTTACTGCTGTTTCTGCATTTTCTGTGTGTTTCTATCTAAAAACAAAAAAAAACAAAAAATAATCCTTGTTTTCCCACCTCTCCTTGACTAGTTTAGACCAGTTTACAGGCATTGCTGTATTCTGGGCTGTGGTGTAGTTCCTGTGTTGTCCTTTACTTTATTTGGATAGAAGTAAGTTTCTTGCTTACCAGTGGGAGTGGGGAGCCTTGAGCAGCCTACCTGTCCCTGTAGGAAGTGACCTCAGCACAAAAGCTGTAGTAATTGTTTGTTTTGGACCATTTCTAGCTCTTTTGAAGTTCCCTGTTTAAAATCCGCCTCTGGGCATTTTTTTCTGGCTATACTACTCAGACAAGCTCCTCATGGTCCTGCAGAGTGGTCCTAGCTACAGAGAACTCAGAAAAGCGACTACTTTCTGGATGTAAGAATCTTTGCTGCTTTTTTACTTGAAATAACTTCTCTAGCTTACCCTAAACAAGCTTAAACTGTTTTTTTAGCTGTTTGCTACATTATTTTAAAATCTGCACTTAAAGTTACTTTTCAGTCGAATTTGATTGAAAGTTTGCTTGTTTGTTTGTTTGTTTGTTTAATTTAACTGTTGAGGCTGCCCACTAAAGCGTGCTAGCCTGTGTAACTGATTTACTGATGTTTCTGCATTTTCTGTGTGTTTCTATCTAAAAACAAAAAAAACCCAAAAAATAATCCTTGTTTTCCCGCCTCTCCTCGACTAGTTTAGACCAGTTTACAGGCATTGGTATATTCTGGGCTGTGGTGTAGTTCCTGTGTTGCCCATTACCTTACTTGGATAGAAGGAAGTTTCTTGCTCACTAGTGGGAGTGGGGAGCCTTGAGCAGCCTACCTGTCCCTGTAGGAAGTGACCTCAGCACAAGAGCTGTAGTAATTGGTTGTTTTGGACCATTTCTAGCTCTTTTGAAGTTCCCTGTTTAAAATTCGCGTTTGCACAGCTTTGCGTTGTTGTGCGCATAGCGCAGCGCCGGTTAAACAAGGTTAAAGTTCTTCTGGCTCCGCCAAGTCTGCTCTTCAAATTTTCCCTTAAGGAAGCTCTACTCTTAGTATAATCAGACTACTCGCTATGTCATAAGCCTAGCACTTGTTCTCAAAACTTCTCTACTAAGTAAGCACTCTCGTACTAAGTAAGCACTACATCCACCTACCACCCCTGTGAATATCCACTTCCCTTAAGGGCACAGCACTCCCTTATACTGTTCTAGCATGTCGAGTGGTAGATTACTGGTGTCCTCTTCAGTTCAGCTGGTTAATCTGGGTATCTTGAGACAATGCTACAATTGTCTCATGTACACAGACAACCCTCTCCTCCTCCCAACAAACACAAATACATGTGAGAGATGCAACTATATAGCCAAACTGGAGGCTGAACTCTCTCAACTCAGGGCTGGCATGACCAGACAGGAGGAGATGGTAACCACACACACAACAAACCCAGTCCCACATGGACCTACCACAACTGCAAACCAAACACATAAAAACACAAAGACATACTCGGAGGCTCTAATAAAAAACTTACCAAAACAACAGAGGCTCCCAAAGCAGACATCCAAAAAGCCACCACCTCAAAACAAAACACATGCAACACATACTTCAATAAATCAGTGTGTCAATCAATCACAGCCCTTAAGGCCAAACATCATGCCTGATACACTAGTAATAGGTGACTCTATAGTCAGACACACTGATGTCCTGCTTACCAGGCTGAACAAGGAGAGGGTGACTGTGAGCTGCCTATCGCGAGCTAGGATCCACCACATAACACACGCACTCAGGTCACTCCAAAGCAAGTACAAATATGACTCCATCATTGTCCATGCTGACGTGAATGACTGGAGACGTACCTCCCTGGACTACATGAAAAGAGACATAGAGGAGCTCTCTGATTATGTAGCCCAGGCTGGTATGACCCTACCCTTGAGCAGCATCTTGCCCTCACCAAGAATGATGCCACAATACAAAGACAAGATGATCAGCTTTAATAATTGGCTCAAGTACTGGTGTCATTCTAAGGGGATCCAATGTCTGTCTGCCTGAGATGACATGTTGGACAAGCCATGCTGCTTTGCAAGGGACGACTTGCACCTGTCATCACTAGGCTTCTGGATATTGGCTAAAGCTCTTGCCACCCCCATAGAGCCTTTTTTAGGCAAGGCTCAAAAGACAAACCCACCTCCTTAGAAAACAAAAATGGAAAAAAACTAAGGGTAATGCTGCTCAATGCCAGAAGTCTAAATCTCAAGATGCAGGCACTCGATGCACTCCTCAGTATGGAGAACATTGATGTCTGTGCAGTAACTGAAACCTGGTTCAAGGCTCCTGAGAGCACCCCAGTGCTACCAGGCTATACCTCATGTCATGCTTTTTGGCCCCAAAACCCAGGCCGAACCACAAAGGGAGGGGGAGTGTCCATATTCATCAAGGACACCCACACCTCCAGGTTAGTAGCAACACATGAAGCATCAGAGACCATACAGGTGCAACTAACCATAGGCAAAACTGCTATACAACTGGTAGCATGTTACAGACCACCCTCCCAATCTCAGGAACCCCACTTAGCCTTCCTGAAGACGTTGGAGGATATGAATGTATCACAAAATACCATCATACTGGGAGACTTCAACTACCCAAACATAGATTGGGTACATTATTCTAGCCCTAACACCCTAGCCCAAGGGTTCCTGGAATTCATAAATTCAAATGCACTGGAACAACTAGTCACCTCTCCCACTAGAGGAGATAATATACTAGACCTGATCATCACAAACATGGGGACAAAATGTTCCACACAGGAGGTATACCCCTCACTAGTGAGATCTGACCACAAACTAATCACCCTGGATATACATATCCCACTTCCACCCCCGGCACAAAAGACCACAGTGAAAAACTTCTCAAAAGCAGACTTCACTCTTCTTAAGACTGAGATGGTATCCTTTAAGCCCACTGGGCAAGTGGATACCACATCCCACAATGCCGAATCCTTCACAAATGCTTTCTATGGACATCTCCAAGAATGCATGGATCATGCAATCCCAAATAAATCCAAGTCCCTCCCCACCAAAGGCAAGCATCCTGTCTGGTGGATCTCAGCCATTAACAAATTGTATAACAAAAGAAGGAAGCTACTGTATGACAGAACAAAATCCCATAAAGAGAAGACATCTCTGATCAACACTAGCAGAAAACTACATTCTCTCATAAAAACATCCAAGGCCAACTTTGAGAGAAAAACCGCTAAGGACACTAAAGATAACCACAAAGCCTTCTTCAGCTATGTTAGAAACCTGGGCAGAAACCCTCAGATATGCTCAGAGTTAGTTCACAACAACAAAAAATACACTGAACCCACAGATATTGTCAACATTCTGGCTGACAGGTTCAGTGCAAATTTCTCCCCTCCCTCACCCCCAAAAGAAGAAATACTTATCCCAGCTGAATGTAATCTCCCTGTCATCTCAGATGTCCAAGTGAGAACCGCCCTCAACAAAGCTAAAAACACAGCATCAATGGGACCTGACGGTATCCCGGGTTGCGTGCTATGTGAACTCCAAGAGGAGCTAAACCCGCACATAAAAATGCTATTTAACCTTAGCCTTACTACAGGATATGTACCTGAACACTGGCGTGCAGCAACAGTGGTCCCACTCCACAAAAGGGGTACCTCTACAGACCCTGGGAACTACCGCCCCATAAGCTTAACCAGCCTGGTCTACAAAGCTATGGAAAGAATCATTATGGAACTCATAAACAGAGACATTGGGGACCTACAGACACTTGACCCCACCCAGTTCGGCTTTGTAAAGGGCAGATCCTGCCTTTTGAACCTAGTTGACTTTTTCGAAACAGTCACTAGAGCCATTGATGAGGGCAAAGCAGTCCATACAGCCTACCTAGACTTGGCTAAGGCCTTCGACACAATACCCCACTCAGGCATCATAGATAAGCTCAACAGCTTAAACATAAACCCTTATGTCACTAGATGGGTTGCAAACTGGCTAAAGGACAGAACCCATAAAGTTAAAATCGCTGGAGCAATGTCAGACTCAAAGCCAGTCACAAGTGGTGTCCCACAGGGATCTGTCCTGGGACCCCTCTTGTTCGGCATTTATTTCTCAGATGTTAAAGCAAACATGGGAGGGTTGTGGCTGACAAAGTTCACAGATGACTGCAAACTAGGCACCATAGTCGATACACCAGCGGACACATACATCCTACAAAAAGGCGTCACAGAAATGGACAACTGGTGCCGGAGTCATGGCCTTAAACTAAATGCCAAAAAATGTATAGTCATCCCCTTTGGGAAAAACAAAGTACCCACAAATTATCACATAGACAACAACCCACGGAGTACAGAAAAAGTAATCAGAGACCTAGGGACCCAAGTCGACAGCGACCTCTCATTTGACACCCACATTGCCAAAGTGGTTAGAAAAACATTCTACCTTGCACATCTTATCATGAAGGGATTCACATCCAGATCCAAGGATGTCATTGTACCCCTATACTCCTCCCTCATGAGACCCATGATTGAGTACAATGCCCCATTTGGTATGTACCTCACCCGGCATTTGCAATAGCTGGAGAGTCCACAAAAGTACCTCACCAAGAGGATCAAGGGTCTCCAACATATGTCTTATTCTGCCAGACTAAAGAAACTCCAGCTCTATTCAGTAGCATACCACCTGCTCAGAGGTGATCTCTGCCTGACGTACAAGGCCATGTCCAATCAGGAACTGATGGACATGCTCCACCTCAAAAAACCCAAATCCATCAGGACCACGAGAGCTAAAGACTTAAACCTCGGCACAAGTATGAATAGGACATGCTGGAGGGATAGATTCATAACCCAGAGGCTTCCCATGCTCTGGAACAAGATCCCAGTTCATGTTAAGCAGAGCCCCTCACTGACTCTCTTGAAGAGAAATCTTGATGAGTGGATGGGAGATCGTAAGTTTACCCCAGAGGTCACATCTGTGTCACTACTAGACAGGGGCACAGTAAACTAATTCTATTATATAAGGGGACCTTCACTGTGTCAATACTAGACAGAGGCACAGTATTCTAAATCTATACTGTGCATTTTTTGTACCATTTCATGGGGTGGCGAAAGCCACATCACTATGGCTAGGCTTACAAATGCCCCAGGGCAGATAGCCTAGTACTAAACTATGAAACTATGAAACTATCTCTAGTGGCTTCATTATCAATTAACAGTGTAAATGCTGAACTGTCTCTCTTGCCTGAATTACTTATATATTTATACATCTATTTCTTGTTCTTGCAATTGCAGATCAACTTTCTTCCAAGCCTTAACAGCCTTAGTTTTATTTTTTAAATCCTGCTATTCTTAAGTATCTTCCTAATTATGTCAGTTGGAAATTTCGTAAATGTTTTATAACTTCTCTTTTTTACTTAAATTGTTTTATTAAGGACTTATCCCACCAATAAGGAATTGATAACTTGTTAGTCTCTCTTTTCACCGAAGAATAAACACAAGCATGCAGATATTCTTCAATACTTTGATATCTATAGCAACTGCCTCAACTGTGTGTCTGGGTTGACCAATCAATCTTCATTAACTGCAAGGGTAAATTTTGTAAGGCACCTTCACTACATTCATATTTCAGTGACTGAAAAATTGAATGGGTATCTAATACAAAATATACAGAACAGTGGTCAGATGTACCCAGTGAAGAAAGTAACTTTAAAGAAGCTACCTTTTCAGGTGCATTAGTGATAATAAGATCTAGTGTGCTATTTACTCTAGTATAAAACTTAACTATGTGAGTCATTCCATGAAAATGCAAAATATTAATAAATTCCATGTTAAGATATGAGATGCCACTTAGTAAATTACAATCAATTCTGGGGTTGTTAAAATCCCCAGTAAGTAATATTTAATCCTTTTTATTCAGACAGTTATCTAGATTCTCTAGATATCACCAAAGGGGACTACTGTCCATTCTTGGGGAGCAATATCAAGAACAATATAAAAGTTTGCAGACGTACCATGAAGGATTTGAACAATTAAAGTTTCAGATGCCTGCTCAGACTTAATGAAATTAAATGTTATAGATTTATGTACCCAGAGTATAATACCACCTCCCGTAAGATTTTCACATATATATTGATATTTAACAAAGTCCCTTTACAAATAACATGAGGAATTCCAAGACACGGTGACAGCAATGATTTTGCACTCATACTTAGCAGTCAGCGCTGACAGTTCTTCAAAGATATTTCCAAGGCCTCTAGCATTACAAAGGAAACATTTAACAGGTTCACTAGATTTTATACAAATTGCCTTGTACTTCACACTTTGTTTTTTTTCCAAAAACTATTCCAGCTGTGAAATAATTTTACTGGCCATAAAACTTGATCCATACTCATTCAAATGAATTCAATTCAACTTTATTGTCATATGTAGGAAAGACAGTATCACATAGAACAATAAAATTCTTATTCTGCAAATCCCCCAGCACCATATATAAACATGACAATTAACAAGAAGTTAATCTAAGACTACAAATAGACAGTTATAGAAATACCAATATTAATAAATAAATATAACTGTGCAAGCAAGCACATTTGTGCAAAAAAAACGACTGTTATGCCATGAAGATAGCCTCTGATCACTACAACTATCTTCTTAGTATTTAATTAAGTGAATATTGTAAACCATAGACAATTCCCTTAGCCAGTTATTAAACATGTGAGCTTTGGTACACATGCAGCCATTCAGAGATGGCGAAGGAATTATCTGACTCAACACAAACTGTACTTTCTGTTTCTAAAGTCTCCATTATATCCAACAAGTAGTCTTTCATTTATTTTAGTGGTGTAAACCTTACTTCATAAAATCATAAAAATATACTGCATACAAATTGCACTTTGGCTTGACTAAGCTTATCAGTGAATAGTTAAGGAAGGAATCATGAGGAGGACTTTGATCATTGGTGCAAAAAGGCAAAGGTTGGAGACAATGGTAGTGGGAAAGGTCTATGTCTAAGTAATGAGTGTGAGCATTATTATTGCCCTACCAAGTTTGACATGGGCAAATCCATAGTTAGGTTAGATGATTTTTAGATTTTGTTGCAAGAGTTTTATTCTGACAAAAAAGATGAGAGGTTCAGATTCAGCTCAGAATGTAGTACAACACAGACAGGTATGGAAAGGAAAATAGAGATGAAGAAAGAATCCAGTGTCATTAATAGACTTGGAGAAAGCATAGGGCAAGGTTCCAAGAAAGCTCTTTTAGGCAGTCTTGAAAATAGTCTGGAGTCCTTTAAACATTGGCAACACTACTACAGGCTATGTAAAAAGTGATGCGAGTGCAAACCAGATTACAGATGAGTTCTCAGTGGGAGCAGGTATGCATAATGTTTTGGCTCTAAGCCCACTACAGTTCATACCAGTGATAGACTAAATTAACAGGTCACAAGGGATATTTTAACAAAGCTGCTGTATGCAAATAATGTGGCACTCCAAGAAATCCCTGAACAGGAACTTCAGAAAATGATAAGGCACTAGAATGAAAAACTGAATGCACATGGAATGAAACTGAGTACAGACAAGACAGCAGTCATGGCAGCAAACGAGGGAAATCAGAAAAGATTACATTTCTGATAGAAGTAAAAATTGTACAACAGGTTAACAGTTTCAAATATCTGGGAGAAGAGACTGAAAAGAAATGAGGTCTGAATGGATACTTAAAAGCTTGAATTAGAGGCAATGCACCCAGTTATCATAATGTGTCTGAGATAGTACATGACAAAAGAATGTCAAAGAAGGTGAAAGTAAGAAGTACAAAATAGTGGCAAGACAAGCGCTTCTGTATAGCAGAGAAACCTGGTCAATGAAGGCACAACAGCTCAAGAAGCTTTGGGTGAAAGAGATGAAGTTCCTGAAATGGCTAGTAGGCTGCAGGGACATAACCAGCTCTTCTGGCACCCTGTAACATCCCTTGAGCTCACACCCCTCTCACCATTCTAGGCTGAGAACCCAACAAAAAAGATCCTCTTGTATGTGAGGATTTTTTGCATTATAACAAACCTATACAGTACATTCATGTTACTGGCTTCATAGAAACAGCTGTACCTACCTGGAATAGACACAGGACAAACTCAAATAAGAAGCCACCCTGATGGAATTCCAGCATTAATAGGGTGTACAACAAAAGGAAGAAAGTTCTGGAAAAATTAGGAATTACGATGTCCTGCATAATAAAAACTCACTCATTGATCTAAACAAACAACTCAGGGGTTAATCAAGTTTACCAAAGTAAAATTTCAGGGAAAAATAGCCTACCAGACCAATGACAGTCACAAGGCATTCTTCAGCTATGTCTGCAACCTCAGTGGCAATGCACAACAATAAAGCAAAACTGACTGTAAATGTAGCCACCAATAGTGAGCTAGAAGATATAGCAAATCTACTGACCAACACATTATTTATTTATTTTATTTATTTTATTTTACATTTGTTTACTGGGATAGTCCGACTGGATACATGTCCATTTTCAGCGCAGGCCCAGGGAGAAAAGCTCCACCTAGACAAACTTACATAGATTACACAGAAGTTAGCAAACAATTATAAAAACAAAGTGATTATATACAATGGGTTAGTAGTGTTCCCTAGTAGGGACTCACAATTCTCATGGACAGACAATTAAAAGTAAGAGACATCAGATTGGAAGCAGAGTTTGGTGATGTAGTTACAAGTTATGATAATTGCAGAATATGCTTTTAGTTTATAACTTAATCATGGTTGGTACATGGGCATAGCCATTTCACTTTGAGATACTGTCTGAGGTTTTTTTTAAGAGACTTTTGGAGGATTGTAGGGTTATATAGTTGGGCAACGAATTCCAGGTTTTGCCAATGAAGTTGGCAAACAGGGATTCACCAGCAGAGTTATTAGCTTTGTGGGTTTGGACCAATAGTTTATCGGCTGACAGTAGGGATCTTAGGTTGCTATATGGCTTAATAATATTTTTAAGTGAGGGGGTATCCTCAGGGTTCCAGTTCTATCATACATTTAGTTCCAGTTTTATCCCCTCTTCCCCAGATACCTCTCAGGTAGGGCTGCGAACTGTCCAGAATTTTTCTGGGCAGTCCAGAATTAAGGGACACTTTTACTGACACTGAAGAAAACAAAATATGTTTGACTGAGCACAGTAATATTGTATGACAATCCCCTTGAGACAAGGTGAATGCACACTTCTATTCTGCACAAATTTTGCTTTCACATACATGTCCAGAATTTCTGACCTGAAGAGTTGGCAACTCGACCCTCAGGTAATGCACTCAGAGCCTTAACCCACCCCCCAAACTTTCATTAGGGAGCAGGTCATCAATTCACTCTCCATGACCAAAACCCCTGCATTGGTGAGCCCTGATAATATCCCAAGGTGCCTCCTTAATATCATGAAACATGACCTATCAGGACCACTAGAATCACAATTAAACTATAGTCTCCAGAGAGGCTTTGTGTCAAGAAAATGGAGGGCTGCAACTGTCATCCTTCTGCATATGGGTGGGCCATCTATGGACCTGACTAAGTACAGACCCACAAGTCTGACTAGTCATATGTAAATCCATGGAAAGAATTATCATGGAAATTATAAACAATGACATAGAAAACCTTCAAAGATAGGATTCAACCCAGCTTGGTTTCATCAAGAGCAGAGCATGTGTATTCAACTTGGTGGGCCTCTTTGAGTAGGTCACTAAAGCAATGAATCAGGGCAAAATGGTGCATACTGCCTACCTTGACCTGGTCAAAGCATTGAACACAATTCCTGACTTGGTTTTGTAGACAAACTCACAAAATGAGGTGTAAGCCCCTATGTTACCCACTGAATAGCCAGCGGACACAAAGATAGGACCCAAGAAGTTAAGGTAGGGGAGTCTAATTACACAAAAAAGACTTGTTAGTAGCAGAGTCCCTCAAAGTCCAGTGCTGGGGTTGCTTCCTTTGATATCTACTTCTCTGACTGACCAAGTTTACAGACAACTGCAAACTATGCAGTCATAGAATCTGCCAAAGACACAAGCACCCTCCAAGAAAGCCTGACACAGACTAGTAACTGGTGTCAGAGCCACAGTCTACTACTCAATGCCAAGGAATGCATAATAGTATCGTTTGAGTGGACAGTTACCCTGGAAATGACCACATTTATAATACACCCCTAATATTAAACCCAGTGGTTAAGAATTTTGAAATGCATGTAGACAGTAACCAGGTCTTTGACCACAATGTGCATACAGTAGTAAGGAAATCATTCTATGTTTCACAACTTATAATCAAGGGTTTAGCATCTAGGTCCAAGGATGTCATTGTTCCTCTGTACTCAACCATCAACAGACCAATCATTGAGTACGATGCCCCCTTTGCTATGTACTTGTCCAGGTATATGCAACAACTGAAACATCCACAGAAGTTCCTCACAAAAAGAACAAAAAGAGTAAACAACAAGTCCTATGCAGACTGCCTCAAATCCCTATTCTTGTGCTCAGTCTCCTATAGACTGCTAAGAGGTAGTCTATGCTTAGTCTAAAGAACATCCTTTGATCTGACTCTGATGGACCTGTTCTACATCTGCAAAACAAATAACACTGGAATTACCTTTTTCCTAGGGACCTAAACCTCATCTGTAAAATAAATAGGACATGTTGGAGGGACAGGCATGTGTCACAGAGACTACCCTTCTCTGGAACAGGCTTTCTATCCATGTGAAGCAAAGTTCTTCCTTAAACCAATTCAAGCTTAACTTAGATAAGTGGATGGGGAACATACCTCTCTCAACCTGTACATATTGATCATAGGAGCTAAGGATCTTGAAAGGTAGATACATCCAGCCAAAATTCTTGACATCTAATTAGCATAAAATTTGAATACAATATAGCACAACATTTTCCCCACTTACAATAGGAATGTGGGGTACTATTCAGAAACATGTGTTTAAAAAAGAATGACAAAAATAATGCTAAAATATAAGCATGTTATCAAAGAGACATAACATTTGTAGACTTTAATGGGCTGTATTGCAAATTTCTGCAACACAAAGTCAAAATTTTCATCAGAAAAAGGGAGACATAAGATGTGTGACCTCTCTTTTTATATTATTGATTTCACTAGTATGTTGGTCATGTAGTGTGGTTATCTGTTTACTAGATAACTTCATAGATTACGTATCATGAGGAGGTAGGATTCAGAACATTTTGTAAAGAGATAAATCAAGCCTGAAAATAGGAATGTACCTCTGAAAAAAAAGGGCACCCTGTGTAGGAGTAAATCACGCCTAAAGATTGGAAAGGTCTTCCAAAATAGAGACAGTTGAAAGGTCCACCAATGAGGAGTCAGAAATTTACCCCTAGTCTGGCAATTGTGTGACTATTAGAGACTGCCTGCAAATGCTTGAAGACCCATGCCCGAGTTTGTATATACCTCTTAAAATAACCCCAGAGTATTAAAATTTGTCAGATACATTTGGCAAACATGGCTAGACTTAAAAAGGCCCCTTGGGATCATTAGCCTATTAATCACTTATGAACCTAAATGAGAATATTAGAGGAGATCTAATTATGGTAGTTGGATCCCATGGACTCTAAAGCAGAATAGTTTAGTAAAAAAAAAAAAATAATTATGAGAGACCTACCTAGGACCAAGGCAAAAAGAGATGAGGACATCCAACTAGGAAATGGATGGATTGCATGACAGAAGACCTACAACAATTAAGCATGACTGCTGAAAATGGTAGGGCAGTGACTGAATCAGAAGTGGTGGCAGCTGATGCAGTACCTTGGCCATGTGCAAAATGGGAGAAATGGATGCTAATAATGATGGTGACTGTATTCCATACTATGGAGTAGCATTGATGGGAGCACTGTCCATCCTGAAAAGGCTTCCTTGATTATGAAAACCAATTCTGCCCCTGGTGTTAGATAATAATTGGGGTGGAGCACATCCATACCTATCAACTGTCCAGATTTTTGCATTATGTCCAGATTTTTTGCCTCATATTTTTCTCTTGTTTCTTATACATTTTGTGGTTTTCTGGCAAATCCTTGAGGAGTGAGGTCATAGGTTCATAGGTTCATAGGTAGGTACTAGGCTATCGGCCCAAGGGTCTATGTAAGCCTAGCCAGCAAGTTACCATAGCTTACGCCATCCAAGAAAGTTATTTTCCCATGCCACTGTCCAACAGAGACACAGAAGTGATCCCCGGGGTGTATTTCCTATTTCCCATCCACTCATCAAGATTTTTCTTGAAGTGTGCTAATGAAGAACCTTGCTTGACATAGATGGGTAGCTTGTTCCAGAGTATAGGAAGTCTATGGGACAGGAATCTATCCCTCCAGCATGTCCTGTTTATTGCGGTGACAAGGTTTGGTCCCTAGAGCGTGTAGCTTGGAGGGATTGGGATTTCTTTGGGTGTAGCATGTTCAACAGCTCTGAGTTTGACATAGCTTTATATGTTAGATCACCTCGGAGTAGGTGATATGCTACGGAGTAAAGCTGGAGTTTTTTGAGGCGGTCAGTGTAGGACATTTGTTTGAGGCCAGTAATCCTCTTAGTGAGGTACTTCTGTGGCCTTTCCAGCTGCTGCAGCTCTCTTGTGAGGTACATTCCAAATGGGGTGTTGTACTCTATAATGGGTCTAAAAGGTCAGAAAATAATGGCAGATATTTGGGTTTCAAACTTCATATCCTTCAGAAAATTCATACTAATGCAATGCAAAAGCTGTTAGTCTAGCAGTCTACTTATTCTGTTAGTCTATCACTTGGCTGATTCCTTCCTCCCTTCCTGCTTTCTTTAAAAGCTTTCCTTCATTACTTCTTGTTGTTAATCTTTACTCACTCATCCTGATAAGAGTCTCTCTTTCCCTTCTCATTTCCTGTCCTGTACTCTCTCTCTAGATCTCCTGTCTATTCCTCTGTGCCTCATCCTTTCTTCTCTTTCATTCTGTACTTTCTCTACATTTTACTCTGTTTACTTCTCTCTCAATCATGTATATGTAAACAAACCATATCTATCTAAACAAAGAAAATTATCTACTTCCCAACATTCTTCTCTTGTATAATCAACTGTTGTGTCTATTCTTGAATATCTTTATTTATAGCTTGTAGTCCTTGCATGTACCACTACTGTATGAGCTTATGTATTGTGTCATTTGCTATTTTTATCAATCTTTATTCTTTTTGGGGCTTCCCCCCAGGCCTCCACTGAAAATGGGTATGTGCCCAGTCAGACTTTCCTGGGCAACAAACATTCAATAAATAAATAAAATAAATGTTCTAAGTTTGTAAAAGCAATAGTGTCCCTATTTTGGGGTATTTGCCCCCCACCACCACCACCATTATTTGTGACTTTGTCTAGATGCCTTGGTCTAAGAGGTTGACAGGTATGAGCACACTAAGCTCTACATACTAAACAATAATCACTACTCTGTGCAATGCGCACTCTGCCAAGTACAAATTATGAGATTTGCAAGCATTATGTGTAAGTAAATCTCATTTCCTGTTCCTGGTCTAAGGCAAAGGCATATAATCCTTCATCAGAGCCCCAAATGATCCCTGAATTCTTCCAGTCCCACATCACCATTTGTACATTGGCCAGTAGGCATATTGTATGTCTGGTATGCAGTTTTGGGCCTGAAAATACAAGAATAGCATGCTGATGACATTGCATTGCACTCTTGTTAGAAGACTGTTTGTAGTAAATTACTGTATACAAAAATTGTAACTTGTGAACTGACACTATTGTAGATGTGTGCAGTCCTTCCCAGTTTCCTAACACAGGGAATTGACAACAATATATCTCTATCTAAAGGTTCATTATGATACAGGAAAACAGTCACATGACAACATACAGAGATAAAATCTCCCATGCCGCAGTGTTACATTGGTATTTTACATTGGCATTTAACACCGGTGCATAATTTCAAAGCCCTATGGTATGGTATGCCCAATAAACCTCCATGAATCAAAGTTAAACCTCTGTGAGTCCCTAGTGTCCTACATGGCTTGGGGAATCCCACAGCCATGTTATTTATTTATTTAGTTATTTATTTGTTTTACTTTTCTTGGACTCAGACATAATATAAACACTTAGAATAATGTCTTAACTCAAGCTTAGCCTGTTTTGCGATTCTGCACTAAGTTTCAAACACTTTTGTGTGTGACGTCAAGCTAATTTTAAATGCTATTGTTTATGAATCATATTTATATGTTTGGTTTAGATTTATTCAAAACATTTTCATGTGTGTATGTTTAAAGTCACCTGAGTACTCTTCAGCTTAGTGAAATAGTTCAGATTCTCAAGCCTTGAATCTTGGATTACTGTTTTCTAAATTCTTGTGTAACTGTTCTGAGTTTTATAGGTTCATATGTTCATAGGTTCGTACTAGGCTATCTGCCCTAGGGCATTTATAAGCCTAGCCAGAGTGTATGTGGCTTACACCACCCCTTAGGATGAGAATACTACACCCTTTTAGGGTTTAGTTTACTATGCCTCTGTCTAGTAGTAACACAGAGATGACCCCCGGGGTAAACCTACAATCTCCCATCCACTCGTCGAGATTTCTCTTGAATAGAGTCAGTGAGGGGCTCTGCCTAACATGGACTGGGATTCTGTTCCAGAGTGTAGGGAGCCTCTGGGTTATGAATCTGTCCCTCCAGCATGTTCTATTTATTTCTGTGTTGAGGTTTAGGTCACTTGATCTCGTGGCTCTGATGGATTTGGATTTTCTGATGTAGAGCATGTCCATTAATTCAGGATTGGACATGGCCTTGTACGTCAGGCACAGATCACCTCTGAGTAGGCGGTATGCGACTGAATAGAGCTGGAGTTTTTTCAGTCGGGCAGCATATGACATATGTTTAAGACCCTTTATCCTTTTGGTGAGGAACTTTTGGGGTCTTTCCAACTGCTGCAGGTGTCGGGTGAGATACATCCCAAATGGGGCATTGTACTCAATCATTGGCCTGATAAGAGAAGAGTACAGGGGCACAATGACCTCTCTTGATCTAGATGTGAAACCCTTCATGATAAGTTGGGCAATATAGAAGGTCTTCCTAACCACTTTGGCAATGTGAGTGTCAAATGAGAGGTTACTGTCAACCTGGGTCCCTAGGTCCCTGATTACCTCTTCTGTACTTAATGGATTACCACCTATGTGGTAATTTGTCGGTACCTTGTTTTTCCCAAAGGGTATGACTATACATTTTTTGGCGTTCAGCTTAAGGCCATGGCTCTGGCACCAATTATTCATTTCTATGAGGCCTCTCTGCAGGATGTTTGTGTCCGCTGGAGTATCAATTATGGCGCCCAGTTTGCAGTCATCTGCGAACTTTGTCAACCACAATCCTCCTATGTTTGCCTGTACCTCGGAAAAATAAATGCCGAACAAGAGGGGTCCCAGGACTGAGCCCTGTGGGACACCGCTTGTGACTGGCTTGGAGTCTGACATAGCTCCAGCAACTCTGACCCTGTGAGTTATGTCCTTGAGCCAGTTTGCAACCCATCTTGTGACATATGGGTTTATATTTAAGCTGGTGAGTTTGTCTATGATGCCCGAGTGGAGTATTGTGTCAAAGGCTTTTGCAAGGTCAAGGTAGGCTGTGTGAACTGCCTTGTCCTCATCAATGGCCTTAGTGACTGTTTCAAAAAAGTCAACCAAGTTCAAAAGGCAGGATCTGCCCTTGACAAAGCCAAATTGGGTAGGATCCAATGTCTGTAGGTCCCCAATGTCTTTGTTTATGAGTTCCATAATGATCCTCTCCATAGCTTTGCAGACCAGGCTCATCAAGCTTATGGGGCGGTAATTTCCAGGGTCCGTAGAAGCACCGCCTTTGTGAAGTGGGACCACTGTTGCCGTACGCCACTCTTTGGGTACGTATCCTGTAGTAAGGCTAAGATTAAACAGCAGCCTTATGTGTGGGTTTAGTTCCTCTTGGAGTTCATGTAGCACACAGCCTGGGACACCATCCGGTCCCATTGATGCTGTGTTTTTAGCTTTAGAGAGGGCGGCTCTCACCTGGGCATCTGAGATATTAGGGAGGCTACACTCTGCTGGGATAGTTATTTCTCCTTTTAGGGGGGAAGGGGAGGAGAAATTTACACTGAACCTGTCTGCCAGAATGTTGGCAATGTCAGTGGGTTCAGTGTATTTTGTGTCATTTTGGACTAACTCTGAGCATATCTGGGAGTTTCCACCCAGGTTTCTAACATAGCTAAAGAAGGCCTTGTGATTGTCTTTTGTGTCTTTTGCGATTTTTCTCTCAAAGTTGGCCTTGGATGATTTTATGAGTGATCGTAGTTTTTTGCTAGTACTGATCAGAGATGCTTCCCTTTTAGGGATTTTGCTCTGTCATGTAGTAGCTTCCTCCTCCTGTTGTAAAGTTTGTTTATGGCTGGGGTTCACCAGACTGGGCGCCTGCCTTTGGGGGAATGGGTCTTGGTTTTATTTGGGATTGCATGATCCATGCATTCTTGAAGGTGCCCATAGAAGGCATTTGCAAAAGATTCAGCAGTGTGGGTTGTGGTTTCCACTGGCCCAGGGGCCTTGAAAGATACCACTTCAGTCTTAAGAAGTGTGAAGTTTGCTTTTGAGAAGTTCTTCACTGTGGTCTTTTGAGCAGGGGTGGGGCGGGATGTGGATTTCAGTGAGATTAATTTGTGGTCTGATCTTACCAAAGAGGGATGTACTTCTGGTGTGGAGCATTTTGTCCCCATGTTTGTGATGATCAGGTCTAGTATATTGTCTCCTCTTGTGGGAATGGTGACTAGTTGTTCCATTGCATTTGAGTTTATGAATTCTAGGAACCTTTGGGCTAGGGTGTTGGGGCTTGAGTAATGTTCCCAGTCTATGTTTGGGTAGTTGAAGTCTCCCAAAATGATGGTATTTGGAGAGACATTCATACTCTCCCGTGTCTTCAGGAAGGCTGTGTGGGGTTCCTGAGTTTGAGAAGGTGGTCTGTAGCATGCTACAAACTGTAAGGCAGTTTTGTCTATGGTTAGTTGCACCTGGATAGTCTCCGATGCTTCGTGCGTTGCCTCTAACCTGGAGGTGTGGGTATCTATCAAAGCATTTAATGGATAGTGTAACCTGTTCAGGGTTTAAGTTTGGTATATTAGAGGTAGCCAAAAGGAATACAAGGGGGGGGGGGGTATTAAATTAAAAGTGAGAGAAAAAGAAATTTGGTGGCAAATCAGACTAAATGCATCAGTTCATCCTGGAATTAATGAACAAATATCTATTAAGCCTTTGTTGGAGGCTATGTGCAAATGACATCTGTCGTTTTTTTATAAAAAAATGATTTTAGTACCATTCGGTACACATTTTATAAATTTTATATTGTTCATAATGAATCAAGTAGTATATAATTGAGTTAATATGTTTTATTTAAAGCAAGCATGATTTATAGAACAGTCAGAGGTTAGTCTTATATTGGGTAAGAGCTGTACCACAGTTCAAACTTTATATTATATTGTATAAGTAATGTAGTATATATTAGGAAGAACCATTTTAGGCACTAGCACTTTAAATCCACTAATCAGTTCAAGTAATTGGTATAACATGTGATGTAAAGTAATATATTTAAATGAGAGTGATTTAGTTATTTGGTTGTTCTGAAGAAGTCATTATTTGATGAAAGCGCTCAACTACAGTATCTGTTTGTGTGGAATAAAAGATATATTTTAATCGGACGTGTTTGGTGCTGGTGCTTTGAGAGAACTCCATCTTTGGAACAGTTTTGGGGGACTGTTTTCGTTTATCCTACATCCTAGCTACCGCTGGACTTAGGCTGGTCAATCACAAAAGAGGCAAACAGAAATTCTCAACTATTAGCAGTTGCCCTTAAGATGCAGGTTTGTAAATAAAGGCTACTAAACAGCTGTCCATTTTGTTCTAATATAATTACAATCAGTAATTTTTCATTTAAATAACTGTAAACATAAGTCTAAAAGGTGACTCACAAGTACTGCTGATCTTACACATTTCTTCTGTCTCACATGATCCAGTACTCACTTTGAAGTAAACGCCCATATCAATGTTTTATAGCTTTCAAACATAATTTGACTCCACATTTCCACATTTGCAGTTTCCTTAATAGCACATCTAGTCAGCATTTACCACTTAAAAAAGTACAGTGTGTGTTTTTTATGGCTCCCTGACAACTGTGCAAATTATTATTGACTGCCTCACAGAAGTGTGATCTCTAATGACCGAAACCTCTGAAATGTGAAGGACATGTGGGAATGAAAAAATCATCAGACAGTGTTTTTGATATGGGGCGTAAACCTCCTGCAACCCTCATACCTCCACTACTTATATATACCAGCAGAGAGGTTGGACTAACATGGGGAAATGGAAAATCCCCATTATAACAGCAATCCACTTTTCTGCTGAAAAGCCGGCTGGTCTCACAATAGTTATTGCATGTTGATCACTAGTGTTTTGCAAACAAGTCTAGCATCAATTTTTTATTTATGTGCACAACAGTATACTAGTATTCTGAAAGTTCTAATTGTATAATCTTTTGTTTTATCCCCATCCTCACCAATTATTCCACTGTTTTAACAACCTGCACAATTTCCGACATTTTCTGTCATTTGCAACTTTGCTGTCCTTCATACCGTATGCACTACTCTGTAGATATGGTTAGTCTTACCTTCTTTACTTAGAAACTGCAAAAATCCAGTCAGTGACAAAATCCAAAAGCAAAAACTGCTACCAAGTAGAAATACAGAATTTAATATGCAGTTTAGTGCTTTAGTCTCCTAGAGTCACGAAACATCACCAGAACAAATCACAATATCCACTCATGAGTTATATGCACATTTCTACAACTCATATAACTGACATAACATTAACGTCTTTATAATAGTTTGTAATATTTAAAATGAATAATTATATCACTATATTAAATTTTAGTTATTGAAACATAAATGATACACTTCAGAAAAACATTTTATATAATAAAGAAATAGCATTTCATAAAAAAATTTAAGGCACTCAAAGATTAAGCTGCTAAGTAACCTAAGAACACTACTTCTTGCAATCTGCCCATTAAGAAATGGGAAGGAGGAAGTTTCAATTGCCGTAGATGTTCTTTACACACAATAAGATCTTTCCAGGGTCCACCCCTCTTGCATTTTTATTATTCTTTCAATAAAAAAAATGTGAAAAAATCTTACAAGTTAATGGATGATTTGCAGCAATATTATTCTAATTATTCTTCCCCATGTCATAATCATGCTCATAAGTCCACTTTTGTAAGCTATGTTCAGATTTCTCTCTATAAAACTCATACATGAATTACTGTGGACAAGAAGCACTATACCACTAGTTCTACAGTTTGTATCATCAAAGAATTTAACTTTGTAATTCCAAATTTACAAGCCTGCAGTAGTAGTAATATATTGGCATTGATTGCATTGTTAACATCTTTATATCCTTTAGACATATCTTAATAGAATTTAATTGTTTAACTTATTGTTCTCAATACCCT
This sequence comes from Protopterus annectens, assembly GCF_019279795.1. NCBI lineage: Eukaryota > Metazoa > Chordata > Ceratodontiformes > Protopteridae > Protopterus > Protopterus annectens. Next base: position 1,906,214,182 of record NC_056735.1, read on the forward strand.
TAATATTAGTGTTCGTTTTACACACAAATTTAGGGTGGTCACCAGACTTGTTTACTGTATCTTGGCAGTGCTTAAATAGAACCTAATTCTCAAACTTAGACTCCTAATTACTGAAAGGTCTGTGTTATATGTGATAATAATAGTGTCTAAATATTTATTTTTATGCTTACCTAATATCAATATTTTTTAAGCTGACTCCCAGTAACAGGACATGAGAAGTGAGAATGGAATTCACTAAATGATAGCCATTTAACTTTCAGTCTTCATATCTTTCAGGAAACTGTTTATTTTGCATAGTGGTATGTTGCTCTGACTATAGTGTACAGGGTTCTGGGTTCAAGACTTGTCAGTGAAATGCATGGTGGTAACATAACATTTTATTCTAGCAACTTTCAAAATTATACAATCAATGTTTAAAATGTGTCTCTGTTTTTGGCCTTTTGTCCCCACCCCCAAAAAATTGAAATTGAAAATAAGTGTGAGAAGCTGTGTAAGATGCCTATGGCTTACACTACTGTCATTCTATTTAGAGTGTGGGTGTGGAAGTAGACTTTTATGATGGAAATCTTCTGAATTGGGAAGTTTGTCATTATTGGTTCATGCATTTTGTTTCACTGCCTACAGAACAGCCTACTGGAAAAATGTTCAAACAATATATTTAAAATGCGCTCTGTCTAACAAGTGTGTTGTATTATACAAAGAATATAATTTAATAAAGTCAGGAAGGTGTATCAAAGAAAAGAACACATGTATGTTTCTTGTTTTGTGTGCAAGAGGCAATGATTTGAAAACAGCCCAAAGGTAATCTTTATCCACCACTGTCCAGATGCATTTTCTTTGGTTGTAGTGTGAGTTTCAATGCTGTTTCAATGAATGTGAGTTTCGAGGGCAGAGAAGTTTTAATGCCAAGTCTATTTTCATTGTGAGACAGTATTGCTTTGTTTAACAGATGTCTATTAGTATTTGTGCATTGTGCTGTAAAATGTAAAATAAAATCCAAATAATCATTGTAGAAGTAAAGCAGTATGCACACATTAGTGTTTATGGTAAATGGGGCAAAAAGGCCAGGTAATGGGACATTGGAATGGCTGCAGGACTCTGGTGCCATATTTTGGCTGTCTGTTCTTCAGTTTGCATTTGAAAGTTGGCATCCCATAATTCCACCAGAGTGTGTGGGGTTACATAATTATGTATGCAAATTATATGTTAATCAGCATACACATTTGTAACTATTTCTCATGGGCCTTGTCTATATTTTTGATGTTTCCAGGTTGAGAGGTATGAGTCTAATGCTTTCACTGAAGCCTTTTTCTTTCATCTACAGTTAAACAATACATTAGTACAGAAAATATTCACAAAAACAGTGTTCAAAGCAAAGTTAATTTTTCATTCAATGCTCAGTTATGTACATTGGAGAATAAATATATGGTGATTTTTTTTTTTGTGTCTCACTTGAATGTTAGCACTCATTAGGTAACACACACTGACACGATTGCAGGACTCTTGACTGTGCTTTCAGTGACACACACACACAGTGCACACAGATCCATGACACTGAGAAGGAAGTCTGTGAAGTGATGATTGACTTTTCAAGTGACAGTAGTCTCAGTGTAAATGTCAGACTCGCCAGCATTGAAAATGTACTGATTGTGACTAGATGTAGTGTCAAATGCTTGGTTTGCTCTGCAGAAGGAATGTCTCTGCATAAATAAAGCACTGTCTCTAGGATACAGTGAATAATAGTGCTTATATATACTCAGTTAATCACAGTATTTTGCTGTTGTAAAATGCAACAAAGGTCATATGTACAAATAATTTTGCTACCTGTAATTTTGTTTTTTCAGTGCAATAATTAAAAATACAAAAAGTTACCTGCAAGCTGCACTCTTTGATTTTTACTCTAAATCTGAAACAAATAATCTAGGGAAAGCCTTCCCTTAAAATGCAGTGAAAGCAATTTAACCATACCTTCCAACTATATCTTAGAATTTTTGACCATTTTTATTCTTAAAAAATCTGTGTTCCACACTGTTCTAGACTAAAATGGTTTGACACAGATTCTTTGTTAATAATCTTTTTTTAACAAATATGGACAGGTAAATAATACTGAAAAATACAAAATCAAGTTAATTCATCAAAATAACTATTTTTAAGTATAAAGAGATGGTTAATAACCATGCTATGAACTTCCAGGGTAAAGTCATTAGGAAATATTCTGCATCTTGCTGATATGTTCCAAGCATAGTAAGAGCAGAACCCAAGTTGCACATTTGGTCCACATCATAGCGACATTTTTCTCATTTTGTCCATTGATTAAAATGTAGGTAAGTGTGAAAATGAAATCCAAATTCAATGACATTGTGTTTTGAAAAAATCATCAGACAGTGTTTTTGATATGGGGCGTAAACCCCCTGCAACCCTCATACCTCCACTACTTATATATACCAGCAGAGAGGTTGGACTAACATGGGGAAATGGAAAATCCCCATTATAACAGCAATCCACTTTTCTGCTGAAAAGCCGGCTGGTCTCACAATAGTTATTGCATGTTGATCACTAGTGTTTTGCAAACAAGTCTAGCATCAATTTTTTATTTATGTGCACAACAGTATACTAGTATTCTGAAAGTTCTAATTGTATAATCTTTTGTTTTATCCCCATCCTCACCAATTATTCCACTGTTTTAACAACCTGCACAATTTCCGACATTTTCTGTCATTTGCAACTTTGCTGTCCTTCATACCGTATGCACTACTCTGTAGATATGGTTAGTCTTACCTTCTTTACTTAGAAACTGCAAAAATCCAGTCAGTGACAAAATCCAAAAGCAAAAACTGCTACCAAGTAGAAATACAGAATTTAATATGCAGTTTAGTGCTTTAGTCTCCTAGAGTCACGAAACATCACCAGAACAAATCACAATATCCACTCATGAGTTATATGCACATTTCTACAACTCATATAACTGACATAACATTAACGTCTTTATAATAGTTTGTAATATTTAAAATGAATAATTATAATATATCACTATATTAAATTTTAGCTATTGAAACATAAATGATACACTTCAGAAAAACATTTTATATAATAAAGAAATAGCATTTCATAAAAAAATTTAAGGCACTCAAAGATTCGCTGCTCGTAACCTAAGAACACTACTTCTTGCAATCTGCCCATTAAGAAATGGGAAGGAGGAAGTTTCAATTGCCGTAGATGTTCTTTACACACAATAAGATCTTTCCAGGGTCCACCCCTCTTGCATTTTTATTATTCTTTCAATAAAAAAAATGTGAAAAAATCTTACAAGTTAATGGATGATTTGCAGCAATATTATTCTAATTATTCTTCCCCATGTCATAATCATGCTCATAAGTCCACTTTTGTAAGCTATGTTCAGATTTCTCTCTATAAAAACTCATACATGAATTACTGTGGACAAGAAGCACTATACCACTAGTTCTACAGTTTGTATCATCAAAGAATTTAACTTTGTAATTCCAAATTTACAAGCCTGCAGTAGTAGTAATATATTGGCATTGATTGCATTGTTAACATCTTTATATCCCTTTAGACATATCTTAATAGAATTTAATTGTTTAACTTATTGTTCTCAATACCCCTTAATATTAGTGTTCGTTTTACACACAAATTTAGGGTGGTCACCAGACTTGTTTACTGTATCTTGGCAGTGCTTAAATAGAACCTAATTCTCAAACTTAGACTCCTAATTACTGAAAGGTCTGTGTTATATGTGATAATAATAGTGTCTAAATATTTATTTTTATGCTTACCCTAATATCAATATTTTTTAAGCTGACTCCCAGTAACAGGACATGAGAAGTGAGAATGGAATTCACTAAATGATAGCCATTTAACTTTCAGTCTTCATATCTTTCAGGAAACTGTTTATTTTGCATAGTGGTATGTTGCTCTGACTATAGTGTACAGGGTTCTGGGTTCAAGACTTGTCAGTGAAATGCATGGTGGTAACATAACATTTTATTCTAGCAACTTTCAAAATTATACAATCAATGTTTAAAATGTGTCTCTGTTTTTTGGCCTTTTGTCCCCCACCCCCCCAAAAAAATTGAAATTGAAAATAAGTGTGAGAAGCTGTGTAAGATGCCTATGGCTTACACTACTGTCATTCTATTTAGAGTGTGGGTGTGGAAGTAGACTTTTATGATGGAAATCTTCTGAATTGGGAAGTTTTGCCATTATTGGTTCATGCATTTTGTTTCATTACCTACAGTACAGCCTACTGGAAAAAATGTTCAAACAATAAATTTAAAATGCGCTCTGTCTAACAAGTGTGTTGTATTATACAAAGAATATAATTTAATAAAGTCAGGAAGGTGTATCAAAGAAAAGAACACATGTATGTTTCTTGTTTTGTGTGCAAGAGGCAATGATTTGAAAACAGCCCAAAGGTAATCTTTATCCACCACTGTCCAGATGCATTTTCTTTGGTTGTAGTGTGAGTTTCAATGCTGTTTCAATGAATGTGAGTTTCGAGGGCAGAGAAGTTTTAATGCCAAGTCTATTTTCATTGTGAGACAGTATTGCTTTGTTTAACAGATGTCTATTAGTATTTGTGCATTGTGCTGTAAAATGTAAAAATAAAATCCAAATAATCATTGTAGAAGTAAAGCAGTATGCACACATTAGTGTTTATGGTAAATGGGGCAAAAAGGCCAGGTAATGGGACATTGGAATGGCTGCAGGGGGACTCTGGTGCCATATTTTGGCTGTCTGTTCTTCAGTTTGCATTTGAAAGTTGGCATCCCATAATTCTACCAGAGTGGGTGGGGTTATGTAATTATGTATGCAAATTATATGTTAATCAGCATACACATTTGTAACTATTTCTCATGGGCCTTGTCTATATTTTTGATGTTTCCAGGTTGAGAGGTATGAGTCTAATGCTTTCACTGAAGCCTTTTCTTTCATCTACAGTTAAACAATACATTAGTACAGAAAATATTCACAAAAACAGTGTTCAAAGCAAAGTTAATTTTTCATTCAATGCTCAGTTATGTACATTGGAGAATAAATATATGGTGATTTTTTTTTTGTGTCTCACTTGAATGTTAGCACTCATTAGGTAACACACTGACACCATTGCAGGACTCTTGACTGTGCTTTCAGTGACACACACACACAGTGCACACAGATCCATGACACTGAGAAGGAAGTCTGTGAAGTGATGATTGACTTTTCAAGTGACAGTAGTCTCAGTGTAAATGTCAGACTACGGCCAGCATTGAAAATGTACTGATTGTGACTAGATGTAGTGTCAAATGCTTGGTTTGCTCTGCAGAAGGAATGTCTCTGCATAAATAAAGCACTGTCTCTAGGATACAGTGTATAATAGTGCTTATATATACTCAGTTAATCACAGTATTTTGCTGTTGTAAAATGCAACAAAGGTCATATGTACAAATAATTTTGCTACCTGTAATTTTGTTTTTTCAGTGCAATAATTAAAAATACAAAAAGTTACCTGCAAGCTGCACTCTTTGATTTTTACTCTAAATCTGAAACAAATAATCTAGGGAAAGCCTTCCCTTAAAATGCAGTGAAAGCAATTTAACCATACCTTCCAACTATATCTTAGAATTTTTGACCATTTTTATTCTTAAAAAATCTGTGTTCCACACTGTTCTAGACTAAAATGGTTTGACACAGATTCTTTGTTAATAATCTTTTTTTAACAAATATGGACAGGTAAATAATACTGAAAAATACAAAATCAAGTTAATTCATCAAAATAACTATTTTTAAGTATAAAGAGATGGTTAATAACCATGCTATGAACTTCCAGGGTAAAGTCATTAGGAAATATTCTGCATCTTGCTGATATGTTCCGCATAGTAAGAGGCAGTGTTGCACATTTGGTCCACATCATAAGCGACATTTTTTTCTCATTTTGTCCATTGATTCTACATCATAAGAGGCAGTGTTCCACATTTTACACATTTGTTCCACATCTTAGATGGTAGTGCTTTACATTTTGCCCATCCGTTTTACAGCATAAGAGGCAGTGTTCCACATATTGCACATTTGTTCCACAGCATTGGAGGCAGTGTTCTACATTTTACCCATGTGTTCTACATTATAAGAGGCCATGTTCTACATTTTGCACATTTGTTGCACCTCATAGGAGGCAGTGTTCTACATTTTAACTATGTGTTCTACATCATAAGAGACAGTGTTTACATTTTGCCCATTTGATCCACAGCATAGGAGGCAGTGTTCTACATTTTACCTATGTGTTCTACATCATAAGAGGCAGTGTTCTACATTTTGCACATTTGTTCCACCTCATAGGAGGCAGTGTTCTACATTTTACCTATGTGTTCTACATCATAAGAGGTAGTGTTTACATTTTGCCCATCCGTTTACAGCATAAGAGGCAGTGCTATAAATTTTACCTGTTTGCTCTACATCATAAGAGGCAGTGTTCTACATTTTGTCCATTTGTTCTGCATCATCAGAGGCAGTGTTTCACAGTTTGCCCATTTGTTCCACATCATAAGAGGCAGTGTTCCACATTTTGGACATGGAGGGGTAAGAGCTATAAACTAAACATGCATGTTAACAAATATATTACATAAAGAAGATTTGATAACATGCTTGTTAAGTTGCTTCCTCTTTATATTGCATGTTACTGAGACATTGCTCTTTGGAATTCAATAAACGGGAAATATATACATTAAATTTAACTAAATTTATAAGAAGAGACATTGGAAATGTCATTTTACTCAATGAAACTCTAGTGGCACATTTAGTTTATGTTGTTATATAAAACAGTGAGTAAAATTATCTTTTAATATGTTTGATTAAAGACAAAAACAGTTCAATTACTGAAGTGATGCATTCTGCATTTATTTAAAACCAAACAGTAAAATGAAGCAATTCTGATAATATAATACAGTTACAGAACACATATGCCCACATTCATGAAAGCTGCATTGACTTTTCTGTTACAAAGCCTGTCTTATTTTCTCACCAGTGCTGCTAGTGATCTGATTCCTGATGGTAGTTTTGTTTTCTACTCTGACTTCTTATATATGACCCTAGCAAATGTCAGACTCAGGCAACTCAAAACTTATAGGCTCAATTCAAATGTAGTTTACTTGATTTATTGGGTCTATATTAGATGAACAAAAGTTCATCTTAGCGAACACTCACATAAGCGAATATCCAGATACTTGAAACTGCAATTGTGGGGGCTGCGCCCCCCACACCCCCCCTAAATATATATTCCAACTCCGAGATCGCACTACAGTGAGAAAAGGGCAAATATTCCCATCTTCACTGTATCATGATCTCGCAATTGCGGTTTTGAGTTCCGCAATATTCGCTCATGTGAGCGTTCGCTAAGATGAACTTTCGTTCATTTAATATAGACCCGATTTATTATTTATATACATACTTTTCCGGTAAGCAAATGTAAAATAAATAAATACATTTGATTGAATCAGAATGTTAACTGTTTTCTTTTTTTTAATTGTCAAATACTAATATTAAATTACATGAAAATGATTCACAGGAATAATGTCATAGTTAACATTGCACTTCTAAAAACAAATAAAAAAAGAATAGCTGAAACTACTATATGACCATTAAAATAATTAATGCAAATTCCACATTTCTGATAGCCAGATACAGTCATCTGCATACTTGATGTGTAAGTGTGAGGTGGGGGGACAAAGTAGTCATTTGTCTGAACTTAATATAGGGGAACTTGTATAGTATTGTCTGCTTTCATACAACCCCAATATCTCCTAAAGGAAAACTGCAAAAGAAGTCCTGGAGAGTATGCTTGATGTCAGAGGACATCTGCATCTTCTAAAGGAAAATTGAAAAAGAAACCCGCGGTTACTTAATAGTGCCTGTCTTCATGGTTTTCATTTATTTCAGCTTAGAAATGAGATGTCATGCCAGAAGCCAGCTCAAAGTCATTGTGAAAATTGACTAATGATAAGTACATTTTCACTGATGAGTGTAGACTTACATGGCAAGCATTAGGAGCAGAGCACCATACTGAAATGTTGGCAATATGGTAAAGGAGAGGAATATAAGTAGTATGAATATATTAATGACAAGGCCTTCTAGAGTAAGGGACATCTGTTACCAAGATCTCATCATTGGGAAACCTTTGTGTATACAAATTGTCAATATGCAGTCATGTAAAACTGAAATATATAGGATTCATAGGAGGTTACTGGGCCATTGAACCAAGGGTCATTTCAAGCCCAGCCATACGTACGCAAACATTCTGAAACACCATTCAACTCTTTTTTTTCCTTTCATAAATATTACATAATACCAAGGCAAGTGAATATCTGATTTTATCTTCCCTTTAGAAAGAAGCTATTATAGCTATACAATTCTATATTTGGGATATCACACAACCTGTTTTTTCCCCCTTTTCAAAGAATCACTAATGTTTATCACAGTGGGCAGAAGAAAGCTTCACCATAAAGCTGGCAGAGAGAGAGAAATATTTGTGATGGGGAGTTCATAGCGTTTCTAAATATCTGGCTGTCTTACAGATGCATTTTAAAATCTCTCTGCATCCTTCCTAACTGATTTAATTAGGGACCTAAATAAATATTTAATTGTACCTAGATATGAAGAGGCTTCTTATTATCAGATCATAGTCAAACACGCCTTCCGCCTGAGTTCGTTTGTCTAATCTGCTTTATGAGCTGATACTCCTGCAGTGTATTATTGGAAAAGCATCTCATCAAAATGCATGAAAGGCAAACTGCTGCACATACAGTAGCAGAAGCAATGTGTAGATAAGCTGATTTATCAGGACAAGTATGTAGTCGGCATAATATAAAGGACATTACTTATCTCTGAAGACAAAACACACAGAGGTGATCAAAATGCAGTCCATTTCACACAGCAGGCTCACAGCATTTGTCTGAGAGATGTAATCCAGGCATTCTGTACACTCAAGAGCTGAGCTGCTCTGTTGTACAGATTGTGCATAGAAAGGATCTGCCAAGCAGCTCTGGAAAATTAATAAACATTTATTGTATGATCTTCTGGAAACATATTTTTTAGTCAATACAATTAGAAGAATGCAAGACCATTTTGGATAATTATGCTGACAAAATACAGAATATTTCAATTCAAAGCACATTTGCAGGAAGTTGCTAAATATGAACAGCTGTAGTGAGGCAGTAAGTGCCCTGATTTGTATTAATATCATTAGAAACAAATAAAAACAATAAGAAAACGAAGGAGTGTTATTTTCAGTAAGGATTTAGAGAAACAATGACAGGGCACAGATGTCAGTAGGTTAAACTGGAAAACTGCAGCATTTCATTTTGAGGGTATTAGATGAAATAATATGAATAATTAGACTATATAGAAAGCAAAGCTTAATTTATATCTTGCCAAGCTACACCTGAACAAATGTAAAACCCAATTAAAACAATCAGTCAGACATTCAAATCAGCAACTTTTAAATGTATTTCTTGCAGTGTGCAAGTACGGAGAAAGGAGACACTTGTAAGAGAATGTGAATCACTGCAGGTTCAGACCTAAACTGCACTAGTATTGATTTCGTATAGAAAACAGTGGCTGGGCATCTTTATTTATTTTACCTATTTGATGACCAGGTAAGACCCATAGATGATTCTTTTCTCTTCAGGGTGAAACCAGAAGCTCTGCTTGGTTAAGTATCTTGCTCAAAGTCACATGGTAGCCAAGGGAAGGTGGAAGGAGTTAAACCCTATACCCAGAAATCATCTCATTAATATAATTCAGAGCTTTAGTCATCTGCACTAACTGCCGGCTGAATATCAGGGACATGAACTTGACCAGATGGTACCTCATAGAGCTGTAACATGATAAGTGGTAGGGTGTATGAATACACCCCTCAACAAAAAAAAAAAAAAAGGAGAAAAAAAACAGTGTATGTAATTACCAATAATTACTTCATTTCGAGTGGCATAGATAAACTGTGTAAAATGATATGATTAAACAAAGCAGTCATATCAGCAATGAAAATATAAAATATAAACAAACCCCAAAAAATCAATTAAATAAAAGTGACAAAAAAGAGTCAGGACATTTGTCCACATATATGCTAAGGTGTGTCCCCTTACCAAAGCTGTTAACATTAGGTCATTTGTATCTTTCCAAGGTAAACATTGTGAATGCAAGAGAATGAGTAGATTTTAATTTTAGATAGTGAAACAAGGAGTAATGATAGCTTTAGAATGGGAAAACTCCACATTGGGACAATCTACTACCAACAAGGATTCTACAAAACATGTTTCACAGTCCTGCAACTTGCTGAACTTGAACTATTCATGGTTTGAAATATCAATCTGACATAGGATCCCTTTGACACTCTATTTAGTGCAATTACATTTCAAGAAAAGAAACATGGACATCAAAGCATTAGTAACAAATGGCTATTCCAAGAATTTTGTGTATCCTCGCTGATCTCGGATACTGCAGTGGTTCACAGGTTCAAAGGTATATACTAGGCATCCAGTCCAGAAGACATTTGACAAGATTAGCCAGCTGAGCCCAAGAACAGTTAGACAAGTAAGACTACCCTAATGAGGAGTGCAATGCTACATACTCCAGAGTTACATTTTATGTTTGTCCATCACTAAGTCTTGAACAAAGGACAACTTTTGAATATCCTAATGTATTCTGGATACCTTTTACAACTACTCAGACAATAGTTCATGGTTCAGATCATGGGAACACGTTCTTTTATCAATAAGCAATGTACCATTAAAGCTCATAGATCTGAAACTGCTAACCTTTCATTTTATTATCGAACTGGATGTATGACCACTGTACAATATGGGACATACCAAACTACAAAATAGTTGTCTGCATTACCCCTCATAGTCTTCACTGGAATCATTTGAACAGTTACTAATAAACAATTGCTAAGTAGCATGGGTTATAATGTAAATAGGACCAAGTGCATTATTTTGGGAGAGTTCAACCTTAATTAGAAAGAACTCCTTGACTGCTAGCTGGATCGAGTCATAACAATGTTTCATCTTGTTCAGATTTCAATGGAAGCAGCAAAGCCAAATCCAGATGTAACGTTTACATTGCTGGATCCTATCCAGTCCAATGTCTCAAACAAAGGAATCAGCCTTCTATCATATTTATTTATATCACTGACTGTTGTCTGTTTTATTTTATTGTTCATTTCAAAGTATCAAATTCTTATTGTATCCTAGAGAAATCTATGAGGTGAAGTATGGAAATCTCACTGCTCAGTGGACTAGATTTTATTTTATTTATAGCTTGTTCCCAAACCACCTAATTGTTATTCAAAATAAGCTATTTACTAAAGAAATGGACATCTCAAAGCTAGTGAGTGAACTTTGATCATTCCATGTATCAAGTCTGTTTTAGGGAGAAGGACTGTGCTTGGTCATGATGGAAGACGTATTGTCAGGATAATAACATTCATCATCTCTACTTAGATCTTAAGGTGCAAAATAGAAACCTCACTAAAACTTCTGCACTAGTTAGAGGACCAAAAGCAATGACAATAAGGACATCACCACAAGCACAGCCAGCCTGTGCTCCAAAATTAAGGCACTACATTTAATAATCTTGTCAAAGAACATATATACTATTTTAGTTCCCCATCCTCACAAGTGGACTTAATCATAATTCCCAGCACCACATTGTGTGCTGCCACTGATTTCATCATAATTCTCAGCACCACATTGCGTACTGGCACTGATTTCTACTCTACTTTCAATTTTAAAGAAATCACTGCAGGCATTGCTCAAAACTTAAAATCAATTAAAGAGGCATTTAATCTAAAGACTCCCTCATTCCCTCTTGATTCTTCAAAATGGCAGCAAACTGCATAGACTTTCTTTGTAATTCATATTCTGCCTGTATTCCTCAGCTCGGATCTTGGTCACAATTTGTTATGCATACTATTATCTTTCCACTTCATAAATTATTTGATGATTTCTTCCCTACTTTCCAGTTCAAATAAATCACCACAGACTTACTTCAAAAACTCAAAAAGTATTCTTTTTAACTAAAGACTTCCTGTTTCACTGTATAGCTTGCTCCTTTCTATTCATAGTCTGCATGTGTGTCTCTCAGATGGGATCATGGCCTCCATTTTAAGGCATATTATCTTTCTACTTTATAAAGTATCTTATGATTCTATGGGTCTAGACTTTTACTAGACCACTGTGCTCAAATCAAGTCAAATTACTTCCTTTCTCCAACGCTTATGCTTCAACATAAAAACAATTCATAACTGACATATGTATCCATTTTTCATTTCTGTGCACTTTTTATTGTGTTTTATTAGATGATACATCACTTTTCAGTATTATATTTTTTTAATTTGGTTTTCCTTAACAAATATTTAGTATCGAATGTTTAATTTTTATATATTTTATATAAAGCATTCACCACTTCTGTTATTATAAAACTGGCAATTGTTTTGATCAGTTGGCACAGAATCCATCTTTAGATATAAACTCCCCTAAAGGAGGATGTCTTTGATTTCTCTATACCTTGCTTTCTTAAACAAAACATGTAGAACATTTTCTTCAATATTTTCCTCACAGATACAAAGTAGAACTGCTGTCTATCTTTTTTTTAATCTGTTTTTTGTTATATTACTGATATATATCTCAAAATTAAATTTATATATGTTGAAACTGTTTCATGTTGCGTACAATGAATAGATAACCTGAACTGTTCTCATATAGTAATTTCCCACATATAGTGTTGAATATTTATTATTTCCAGTTAGTTTCATGTTATGATTTTTGCAATTTTTTGATATTATTTTATTCTTTGTTGAGTAAGAATCATTTAATGCTATGTTTTTTCACAAATCTTTTAAAATACATTAAGCTGTGATAAATGTATACATTTTAGATGATCCCACATTTTTAGTTCTAACTTTCTTTCTTATCGATACTGGAGACAGTATTGCAGTTTCTTCAATTCTTATACAGAACTCCATTATTTATTTTTTGTATGTGCTCTTTCAATATTTGTTGATAATTTTGCTTCTCTTCCTTATGCCTTCAGAAATTATTCTTTTTCTAAAATACACTGTCAGTAATGTTAGCAAGATTCATAAAAAATATTGCATTTATCTAATAGCACATTGTTCTCCGTTTGGGCCAACATTTCATATTTACTCCACCTCTTCCTCCTTGAGCCTTTGCCCTGCTATTCTCTAGATGGGGTGAACCTCTATGTTGAGCTTTTGTTAACTGTTTTGCATAATAATTAAATTTTTTTGACCGGCAATATTTTTTGCAGAAAAAGGTATACTCATGGGGTTAGCCTGTGGTTCACTATATGCAAATGTCATTATGCTACAATGGTAATAATGCTTTGTATTTAATAGTAAACATAAGGATTGCTTGCATTTATATACAAGGTACCTTGATGATTTGTGTTTAGTCTAGAAGAAAAAACAGGCTACAATAGCAGAATTTATTCAATATTTGAACAACACAATGGATTTTTTGCAATTTACATATAACATATGGCCAGATTCTATTCACAATCTTGACATTTTGTTAGTTAAAGACTACGAAAAATGTATGTATACATTTGGCATTTATAGAAAGGCTACTTATTCAAACAACTTCCTTCATTACTCTAGAGTGCATCTTCTTCATCAAAAGAAAGCAGTGTTGAAGGGGCAATTTGAACAAGCTGCAAGAATGGTTAATTTGTTTGAAGAATTTTTGGCCAAATTTAACAGCATCAAGGATATGTTCTTGAGAAAAGGTTACCTGGTGAGCTTTGTTGATAATCTGTTACAAGTAGTGATATAGAAAAGAAGAACCTTGCATTTTTCTCCCATTCTTACTGAGGGTAACCAGGGTGAGAATGTGTTCCATGATTCCACTATGGACACGGATATACCTGTGAAGTCAACACATGCCACCAGTTTCATTACCTCTTTTTCTAATAACAGTAGTGTTATAAGAGCTATACTTAATAAGAACTGGGCTGTATTGAATGAATATGCTGGTGTAACAAAAAGTTGGGAGAATGACCGGGTATAGGTTTTAGAAACAGTACCTTGTTAAAATCCTTTTTAGAGTGAAGTGTTAAAATGCCTGCTTCCATACAAACAAAGGGCATGTTTAAATGTCATAACTGTAAAATTTGCAAACATATTGCTGTTGGTGAAAGCTATATTATTAGTGGGAGAAGGATTTATATCCCAGGTAGATTCAACTGCCAAACACAAGTGGTTGTTTATATTGCATTATGCCGGAGCTGCACATGCTTCTATCTAGAAAAAAAAAAAAGTTTTAAAAGACAGAGCTTATGAACATCTGAATGATAGAAAAAAACACATAATGAAAAAAATGCCCTGGCTAAACATATTAATATTTACCCCGACCATGTTTTTAAATGTGTTATAGTTGAACAGTATATTGAAAGTGGCAGAGGGTGCCCTGTGGTTTAATATTGGAGGAAAAAAGAGCTTGCCTGGCAACTAAGTTTAAATGGAGGTTGAGCACCAGTCATTAATGGCACAATTTCTGTCTCCTGTTTGTTAAGACTTAAAACATATTTTAGATGACGTGTTTTAGATGTTTTTAGATGTTTGCATTTATTTATTTAATGTTTATGAATGTGGTGTTTTTAAGGTTTGGATACTGTGTTTTAAGTAATTTTGTATAAAAAAGTTAATGTTTCTTCAAAATATTTGAAAACTCAGTCACATAACTTGTTGGAAGTTTTTAAATAATAGCTTAATTTCCTGTATTTATCTGGTGAAGTCTCTAAGTATTTGTGACAAAATTGCTTATCTGTACTATTTTATTCATGGATTTATTTAATAAACCATTTTTTTGTGCTGTGCACTTCTTCCATCTGTCATCTCTTGGATTTAATAGTTTGTATTTTCTTCCTTTGGTTATTAGTTTGTTTTTTGGCTATGTGAGGGCAGGATAATTCACAGCCACTTTTTGGTGATTCTGTGCTGGATGATATGCAACATTCGGTAGGGAACCTCACCCTCCTTGTCCAACAACTTTCTCAGAGAAAGGACAGCTTACATTCAATGGCTAATGGCCATTCAACACATAGGAATGTTCTGATTGATGTATACCATACCTTCCAGTTGGAAAGAAGCAGGGAAGGTATGACTTTAGCTAATCCACCTACCCCTGTACGAGTAAATGGTGGTAGGATTACAGTACTGTTAGTGTCCATGAATGTGTTGTTCCTGACTTAATAAGAAACTAGATGTTTGTTTTACAGAATGCAGTAATTTCTTGGCTACAGACTTAACACTGGTGGACAAACTTGATGAATTTGAGTACAAATTACACAAGATTCCTAAGTCATAATTGGAAAACAGTTACCTACTGGAATCTATTAAGATGCAAAAGATTCCTAAATGTTTGCGTGTATGGAAGTATCCCATGGGTTTGGTTGCAGATTCTCCTTTACATATGGATTTAGTTTAACTTTTTGAGAGACATGGCTGCGAGTTGCTTGAGCTCTTAATTAAGTACAATTCTGTCATGATAGACTCACTTATGCATGTGGTGAATACCTTGGATAGAAATATAACTGAGGACACCAGCTACCAGTAATATAACATGATATTCCCAGATCTTTTCTTCTAATGACCACAGCATTAATGTAATGAAGGAACACAAGTTAAAGAAACTTGAAAGAGATAAACAAGAGTATTTAAACAACAAAGCATAACCCCACCCCCAATATCTCAACAATGGGGAAGGAGGGGTAATAAGAATAAACTTGTTTCAGATAGGTCCCATAATTTAGAACAAATGTTGACATCCATCTACATCAGAACCCAGAACTCTCTGAGCCTCCTTTGGACTCTGTCCCTATATGTTGGTCAGAAAACCTAAAAGGGAAACAGCAATGTCAGAAGAAGCAGTGGTACAATCAAGCCCTACAGATGCACCAACCATTTAGAGAATGGCAGGGCAATGGCTCACAGAGAAAGGGGAGACACTGATTTTGGATAATGACATTCTTACTGAACCAACATCGTCTGACATCATCTTGAACCACTTACGTGACTTTAAAATATTTAACTTTAATTCCTATGAAGTTAATCAAAAATATGCCGACATTCTGTCAAAAGAGTTCACTTTTGTTATAGCTAAGAGGACCAATTTGGTTGATACACTAATGGATCGTAGAATTTATATTAGGAAATTGAGCTTCAAATTATTATTTGACAGTAATCAAGGTGCTGAATCTGGGTTGAGATTATCAAGTGTTTACAACCCACCTTTGCACCCTGCCCTTTTGTTATTTGAAAGAATGCATGACTTGGATATGAGATCATGTGTAATCGACCTTTTGGATTTAAACATGCAAGCGGTTCTAATATTTCTGATGCTGATCTTGAGCTGTTAAACCACCTGAAAGTGAACAATGTACATGTTATGAAACTGGACATGGGGGCTGGGTTAGGCCTTATGGATGACATGCAGTACATGTAAAATATGTATACCTTACTCTTTGAGGACACATATGAGCAGGTCTCAAGAAGGGAAATTAATCTTGCATTTATTAGGATTAAAACAATGTTGCATGATTTCCTTATGCAAGGACAAATTTCTGCAGATGAATACAGATTTCTACGTCTTGATAATCTCATGGTCCCCTACTATTTTTGGTTTGCCAAAGATACACAAGGATCTCGCCGACACCCCCTCCCCCCAGTGTGGACTATTGTCGATGGGAGATCCTCTGTGACGTCTACGTTGGCAAAATTTCTTGACTTTCACTCAAAAATATGTTTTGAAAAAATGTTCTCATTTAAGTAGGGACTCATGGGATTTTCTTAAAAAAATGTAAGGAATTGAAATTTGATGACACAGCTGTTTTTGCGACCATAGATGTGAAAGACCTGTATATATGCATTCCCTGCAGCATTAGTTTTGAGTGGTCTGCTGAGTCTGCACACTGAAACAGATGTGCCCCAGGACAGGGTGAACCTCTATGTTGAGATTTTGTCAGCTGTTTTGCATAATACATTTATTTTTTTTGACCAGCAACATTTTTGCAGAAAAAAGGTATAACTATGGATTGGCCTGTACTTCACTATATGCAGATTTCATTATGTTACAATGGGAAAAACGCTTTGTACTTAATAGTAAATATAATGATTACTTACATTTATATACAAGGTACCTTGATGATTTGTGTTTAGTCTGGAAGAAAAAACAGGCTGTGATAGCAGAATTTATTCAATATTTGAATAACACAATGGATTTTTTGCAATTTACATATAAAATTGGGCCAGATTCTATTCACTATCTTGATATTTTGATAGTTAAAGACTATGAAAAATGTATGTATACCGCTTGTATTTATAGAAAGGCTACTTACTGAAACAACTTCCTTCATTACTCTAGCATGCATCCTCTTCACCAAAAGAAAGCAGTGGTGGAGGGGCAATTTGTACAAGTGGAAAGAATGGTTTCTTTGTTTGAAGAATTTTTGGCTGAATGTAAAAACATCAAGGATATGTTCTTGAGAAGAGTTTGCCTGGGGGATTTTGTTGATAATATATTATAAAAAGTGATACAGAAAAGATGAACCTTGCATTTTCCTTCATTTTTACTGAGGGTAACCAGGGTAAAAATGTGGTCCATGATTCTAGTATGGACACAGTTACACCTGTGAAGTTAACATATACAACCTGTTTCATTATTCCTTTTCTAAAGACAGTAGTGCTATATGATCTATATTTAATAAGAACTGGGCTGTATTGAATTAATTATCTGGGGGTAACAACAATTTGGGAGAACGACCAAGATTAATTTTTAGAAAAGGAACCGTAACCTCATTAAAATATTTTTGAAAGTGAAATGTTAAAATGCCCACCTCTATGCAAACAAGTGGCATGTTTAAATGTCATAACTGTAAAATTTGTAAACATATTGCTGTTGGTGAAAGCTTTATTATTAGTTGAAGGGTTTATATCCCATCTAGATTCAACTGCCTAATAAAAGGGGTTGTTTATATTGCATTATGCAAGAACTGTCCATGCTTCCATTTAGGAAAAACAGAAAAGATTTTAAAAGACAGAGTTTATGATCATCTGACTGATAGAAAAAAGCCATAATGAAAAAAAAATGCCCTGGCTAAACATATTAATATTTATCCTGACCATTCTTTTCCATTTGTTCTAGTTGAACAGTATACTGAAAGAAGTGGGGGGGGGGTTAATATTGGAGGAAAAAAGAACTTGCTTAGCTACTAAGCTTAAATGGAGGTTGTGCACCAGGCATTAATGGTACAATTTCTCCTGTTTGTTAAGATTTAAAGCATATTTTCGATGATGTGTTTTAGATGTTTCTAGATGTTTGTATTTATTTATTTATTTATTTATTTAATGTTCATGAATGTGATGTTTTTTAAGGTTTGGATATTGTGTTTTAAGTAATTTTGTATAATGTTTCTTTAAAATATTTGAAAACTCAGTTACATGACTTGTTGCAAGTTTTTAAATAGTAACCTCATTTTCTGTATTTATCTGATGAAGTCTCTAAGTATTTGTGATGAAAGCACTTATCTGTACAATTTGATCGTGAGTCTGTGTAATAAATAATTTTTGTGGTGGAACTTTCTGCTTCTGACACCTGTTGGATTTAATAGTTTGTATTTTCTTCTATTGGTTAATAGTTTATTTTAATGTCCAACCTATGGTAATGATTTCTGTGGTTTATTTCCAACAAGGCCAGCTTATTGGTGATACAGGGTATGGCCTGCAGTCATGGCTTATTACAAAGATCTGCAACCCAAAGAGCATAGCCGAAATACAATACTGCACTGCACTGTCCCAAGTATGCAACATCATCAAGCACATGTTTAAATTGATGACAACGTGCTTCTCTCACCTAGAATCTTTTAATGGCACACTGCAGAATGTTCCAGAGATCAGCAACAAGATACTTGCAGCCAATGTAGTTCAGCACAATATGACACAATGCAGGCAGTTAGTCCAGGGGACTGCCTTCATTGAAGCAGATAGACTGCAGCCAGTGTTGGAAAATGTGCCAGTAAGGAAGATGCAGGCATAATATGCTGATGCACTGGCAAAGATGCAGCTTCTGATCCACACTAATGTGCCAGATTAGACACATAAGTAGAGGAAAACTGGTTCATGCAATGCTATACCTAGCTTATGCTGTACATTGTAATGCATGATCATGCTGTGCATAAGATATCATCTACCCAATAAACACAACATGAATCAAGGTACAGTTGTTATCATGGACACAACTGGAGAAGGGGACTGTAACAGGAACCAGTAATGGCCACTGTGGTGGGATCTAAGGATGTGAAAGGGAATGTATGTTATGGACAGGAGACTATGGCAGCTAGTGTTATTATGTAATAGAGTGGTTGTGCATCCTGAAAAGGAAATGTCTCTAGCAGTTGTGGGTACTTGCAAAGATCACAGCTCCTACAGCTGTGCCTACACTATGTGCATCTGTGTGTTTGTGTGTGTGTGTGTGTGTGTGTGTGTGTGTGTGTGTGTGTGTGTGTGTGTGTGTGTGTGTGTGTGTGTGTGTGTGTGTGTGTGTGTGTGTGTGTGTGTGTGTGTGTGTGTGTGTGTGTGTGTATATGTGCGAGAGACAGAGGATGTGGCACTTCTGGAAAGAACAATGCAGACCATGAACATTCCTGGACATGTTTGTGCCCTCTCCCATCCAGTCAGCAAAGACGAAGGTGAACCATGAGACTGTGCTGCTGGTACATGCCATCTGCCCATTTGCTGCATAGTCCATGACTACATAGGTGGCAACTCCATGCTTCATAAGACATACCAACAGAGAAAGAAGTAGCAGTATGTGAAATTTGCTCACAGTGGAAACAGATAAGTAGGGGCCATGGAACAGCATTGGACTTGGCATGTAGAGTCAGACTGCTCTGTGGTAGCACTGAAGTCACTCTTGTGCCATTAAAGCATGCCAATCATTTCAGCAATATCCTGATGTAGGTGTGGTACACATATTGCCCTGCTCATCTGCTGAGTAATGCCTATTGTGAACCCATGTCAGGCAACGGGTTAGAGGCATGATGGTGATGTCTTCTCCTGATCCCTGTTCCCACGCTCTGTGAAGACACCACTACCCACTGATGGTAGCTGGGGATGAGGATACTTCATCAGTAGGGGTGTCTGCCACACAGACTCTGGAGAGATGGGCATGGGTTCCTTAATGAGTAGAGCTGTGCCACTGGATGTGGATGGTCTTGTGCCATCGACACTCACTGCTGTGAAGAGTGGTATTGTGCACTCATACCATTATGTAGTAAGTCCACCAGCACTATCAGTATCCAATACAACATTGACATCAGCCATGCCTTCTTCCATGGTGTAAGAGCCCTTAGAACCTTTAAAAGTAAACAAATAAATTCCCACCTGCTATAACACTGACAGAGATACAGAATAGTGAATCCAGTTCAGTTCTCATATCTAGATCCCTTTCCGGTATAAGAGTCTTTTCAGTATCCTATGAAGAGACAACAGGAGATCTTCTATGGCAATGAGGGTGTTCTGTGATAGTAGCCCCTCACCCCCTCCCAGCTGCTCAGCTGCAATGGCTTGGGTCTTGATGTGGGCATAGAGGATTGTGTTGGTAATCCTGCAATGGAACTGATGGGCTGCCATGCCTTGGCTACAAGCAGTATTAACATTTGTCTCCATCTCACACCACATCAATTCAAAAAGGCACAGTCACTTATGTCCATGTTCAATATCCACTGTCATTCTAATGGAGGGCTTGCTATAGCACATTGGTGTCTGCCTAGTAAAATGTTGTGAGATGCTTCTTTTCCCTAGTCACCATTTCTACTGGTCACACACCCATGTGGCAGCTGTACCACTTTAAGGTGCCATGACTACCATAATCTTGTAACACTTCCCCATAGAGGTTTATAGTGCAGATTGTGCAGTGATATATACCCTGTTGGGGACACTTTAAGGTGCTATGACTACCATACTCTAGTAACATTTCCCCAGTGAGGTCTAGTAGTGCACATTGTGCTGTGATATATACCCTGTTGGCCCTATCACTTTCCTGTGCTCAAAAAATTGTAGCACAATGATCCCATCATATACCCAGATTTTTCATCTGCACTTAGTATCAGTTATCCAGTGTGCCTTCCCCACCTCACTATGTCTACTGTATTCAATATATATGATCCACTTATACAGACTTTGTCCATTACTGGACAGCCTTTTTTATCTTAGCCACATACCAGGGAACACAGTACACCTCACAGAGCCAGGCAGCCAAACCCATATTTGGCTACTGCTGCCTACACCCGAGCTCTGTCATCCTAATTGCAAGCTTTCTTGTGCTCCCTAACATCCTGTCAGCAGGTTGCTGTGGAGTCTGCCCCCCCAAAAAAGCATAAAAGTTTTCCAGTTATCCAGTCCCCCCTCTACAAATGACTCATGTACCCTTGTCTCAGCAAATGTTACACTTGTATAATTTGTAGAGCAATGTAGTTATGTTCTGCTTAAATCCATCATAACCCTGACTATGCTCCCCATATCCTCTGTATGCAGGAAGATGTTGAGCATCCCCACTCACCAAAACAAACTATTTTTACAGTTGTCCAGTCACTCTCTGCACTTGCCATTGGCTGTGTACCCTTATGATAGCAGATGCAGAGCAGTCCTTTTTTTCTTTAGATCAATAGAAATATTTTGTTTTTCTCACACTATTCCCAACAAATTTGTAGCAAAATCAGCACTGCAAAGGCAGCGCCTGTTTATAACATGCAGTTTCAGGGATCATATCACAGCAATCATGATAATAAGGAATTTAGATTCATTGTCTTTGAATCACACATTTATAGCAATGAGTTCTAACTCTCAACTATGCAATGAGACTTGAGACTTGTGCCTGTCTGCCTGTGCCTTCACATTGAAGACTGCAAAGTAGTCTGCCCACCTGTGAACAGATTCATGCCCTCTGTAGGGCTGTGGGATTTTTAATCTATCTTTGACCCTTAGTGGTGCTGTAACACAACTATGGGCACCAATGTATTTTGTAAAGGGCTGATACCTTTAGTACAATCTTTGATCCCCTCTCATCCTGACACCGTGGTTGGTGGTATGTGTCTGTATGGTAGCACTGAGTTTTGTTGTGCATCTCTATTTATGAATGCATGTCACATGGCCTCCACAAAATTCCTGTAGGGGAATCTGCTACCATTTTTCTTTAATTGCATCAGTGATGTGCCCATGGCTTCTGAAATAGTTGTATCTGGAAGGGTTCCAGCATGGCACAGGAAACAGATTGGACTCTTTGGTCCTGCATTGGGTCACAGAGAGTTCCTGATTAGGGACTCCATTGAAGACCTTCAGTACAAAATGTTTGGCTGGCACTGCCTTACTTTGAAAAGCCATGCTGGCACACTGTTACAGTGATGTAACAATATGACCCCATGACTTTTTTAACCAATGGGAAAAGAAGGTTAGAGAAAAATGGAGACAGAGTGCTATAGTAACTTGTAATAGTAGTACTTGTGACTGGTCATTGCTTGTACACAGGTAGGCATTTTTTCCAGCTGTGCTCATAGGTTCATTGGTGCTTACTAGTCTAATGACCACAAGGTCCTCTTTAAGCCTAGCCATGCATCCCAAATCTCTGACAAGTTCTGATACCCTTGATAAGTGTAAACATGTGCCTGGGAGATGAACTATTTACATGTTACCTGTTTGCATTAGAGACATAGGTGCCAAACCAGGGATTAATTTCCTGTTCCCCATCCAATTCTCCAAGTTGCACTTGAATTGGGTTAGGGAGGAATACTGCTTTACATGGATAGGGAGCCTGTTCAACAGCCAGGGTACTCTTTGTGATATATACCTATCACCTATTTATATAACAGGCAAGATTTACATCTTTAGAACAGGTAATGCTGGTACTGTTTGTTTTGTGGATATGCAGGTGACCGATCGGAGTGGGGTCTGACAATGTCCTGAATGCCAGGGATAGAGATCCCCTCAGAAACCTGTAGAAGACAGAATGCAGGGAAAGGGCCTTGAAGCAATCTGCTTAGGACATGTTACATACGCCCTGTATTCTTTTAGCGAGGAACTTCTGTGGATGTTCCAGTTGTTAGAAGTTTTTGTATTCATAGGTATTTTCCTTTTGTTTTCTGTTATTTGATGCCTAGTAAAATAGAGGGAACCTGACTGATATACCAGCAGTGGCTGGCAAGATTATCCAGGCAGCAGTATACATTTATGGCATTGATATTATAACTAACTACATATTTTTAGACACTTTCTTTATTTCCATGACTGTGTTGCTGCTAATTATTTTAAACATTGCATACAGATTTTCTTTGCTTTATACATCACATGACTTATCAGTACAGGCTGATGTAGTCTGTTATCCAGTCCTATTGTATGAATTTCTAGAAGAAGCATGATGATGCAGACTGACTGACAGTGGGTGTTTCACTACATTTGCAGGTATCATCATCTGCTTTGGACCTGATTCATTGCCATCATTCAGTGACACGTCCATGACCATATTTTGGCTTTAAAACATAGTGCTCCAGTGAGTTAGCCATGCCATGCTTTTGCACTAACCATTCAGCCTCCCCTTCCTGTGCCAAATACACTGGGCATACCATGAGCAAGTAGCTGAAAGACTGTCTGGTAATACTTCATGGTGGCTGCTGTCTGTCATGGTATAATAACAACATAATATGGTGGTTGTTCTCTGTCAAGGTATGTTGTTACCTCTGGGTTTCAAACTCCCATGGGTATTAATTTTGTACATATGTGGCAGTGTATGCATGACATGGTCTCTCTGGTACCATGCAGAGCACATTTTCACAGTCTATGTCTGCCACATGATAGCAGGATCATATGGGACAGCCACATCAGGCTTGAGGAGTAGTTCAACCCAGATTCACTGCCCCTTGCAGTCATAGTGTTTTTAGCTCATGTACTGTTCACATGTCCATCACACAGATGTATTGCCTAGGTGGCATTTAATATTCTACATTGTGATACATATATATAAACCTGTATCACCATTCTACTTGGCCATTATATAACTTTTTGCATGCAACTGTATGCCTACCTGCATGGGGCTCCCCCAAGGACCGTATTACTCCCAGTGTAACACACAGTACTGATAACTGCTTCTGATTTTGAGTTTCTATCTTTATTGCTGCTTTCTTCTTTGTTTATAACTTGTCACTTGTTGTTTTGTTTCACTCCATTAATGTTCATACATTATGCAGTGTCTGCCACAGTAGTGAATGCAGTGGAGCAGCTACAGCCAGTAAGGTGTACACCTTCCTTGTCATCATGTCCAGGGTCCCAAACTGTCTCAAGATCAGCCTTTATTCTGAGTTATGTAGGTCATCCAGTAGGAATGACCAAGAGTTCACTGTTGCCTACTCGTTCTATATTCAGTGGAGTGTTTAAGCACCCCAATAATGGATATCACCAGCAAATCTTAGTATGTCACCCATTATGAGTTGAAAGATCTGGTGACACCCTTGATAGAGTGGCAAATTAGATTATGGCCTCATTTGACTGTCAGTCAGAGTCTCAAAGCTACTTGTCCCTGATTAGGTGGTCAAAAGTGACTGAGCTAAGTCATGAGAGTAGTCACGGACCTCAATTTGGATATTATATTGTGCAGTGTGGCAATCACTTCAACTTATTCTGCATCAAACTGCTCTTTTACTCTGTGTGTCAATTTACTCCTCATCTCCTATTATTCTTCCTCTTTCTGTCTGTGCTTCTCTTTTATGATCCTGTCCGTGAGTCAGCATTTCATCTACTGGTCTTTGTCCGTCTTTAGTACTTGTTTGTCTGCCACTGCTGCCATCCCTATATAGGTTTTTCTACTGACATCATTGCAATAATACCTTGCCCCTCTACTTTTCTAGTAAATAAAAAGGGGCACACCTCCAAATATTATATATTTATCTATATGTTTATTATATATAAACAATCGTTTGGCCAAATGTCCTATTGCTCAATACATATAGGAGTTCACTTGTGTCCAACTCCACTGCTCTCATATATCTTTATATATCTCCCCTACCCCCAATTCCCACCCACCCCCAGTGGTCCTACTCTTATACTACTTAACCACACCCCCTCCCCTTGCCACCAATTACAGAGAACTATACCATTGGCCATCATACACCTATTCCCTCCTTCTCTAACCACTCTCTATCTCTCCCACCATTCCCTCCACCTCTCCCTATTCACATTTAGTACACTTCAATGCCTATAACATAGAACAAAACAACTAACTCATCCCAATGTATAAGCTACCCACCCCAGCCCAGTTACAACTGTTACTCATACTTCTACCACCTCTAACTGTAACCTACCTGCTTACCTCCTACTGGCATCCATTATGTCCACAACTTCACCACCCCAATAAGCAAACTGCCTCTCCACCACTACCTATCATCACTAACCACATAAACATAACATCTACACCCAGCTATCTACTGGCAAAATATCATAGACTAGTCC
The DNA here is from genome assembly GCF_019279795.1 of Protopterus annectens. Classification (NCBI taxonomy): domain Eukaryota; kingdom Metazoa; phylum Chordata; order Ceratodontiformes; family Protopteridae; genus Protopterus; species Protopterus annectens. Next base: position 1,906,239,740 of record NC_056735.1, read on the forward strand.
ACATAAGTCATATCTCATTAAAAGCCAGAAGATCTCTAAACCTATACAGTAAATTCCCAAATCCTAGATGTGGAATGCAACTCCTCTCATTAAAAGATGGGGATATTCATCCAAACCCAGGCCCAACAATTACTACTACCACACAACTCCTCAACCCCAATCCCTCTTATAATCATTCCCTTACCAAACCTCCAAACTCACTCTTTATAGCTCACCTCAATATATGTAGCATAAATAACAAAGCTGCACACCTCCATGCTCTCTTGGAAGTATACTCCTTTGACATTTTATGTTTAACAGAAACTTGGTTAAAACCTGTAACTAAAGACAATGAAGCCATCCCACCCAGATATAATATCTTGAGACTTGACCGTGCAGCCAAGAAGGGTGGGGGGATTGCTATCCTATTTAAATCAGGGTTACAGATTACTACCTCTGACTATAAACCACCTCAAGACTCTAATGCCAAAATCCTTATTTCCAAACTTCAACTTAACACTTTCAAATCCATTTATATCATCTGTATCTATCTACCTCCTGGCAATAACAGCACCACCTTAGAAGATATCCTTTGCTGGCTACCTCAAAACTTCCTCCAAGAAACTATAATCCTAGGTGAATTTAATATTGATTGGAAGTGTTGCAGCAGTAGCCAGCCTACCACCCATATTAACCTAAACCTTTTTTCTCAAACCATTACCTCCCCTACTAGGATAAACAAACCTAATAAGAAATAAAGTACCTTAGATTGGATTCTCATAAATAATTATCCTCAGACATATAAAGGCATACGACCAATTTACCTGTTCCAACCACATTCAGGATAATTCAGACCAAGAAAAACTTTAACCCTGATGTCTTCCAAAGCAAACTTAGAGCATGTGACTGGTCTCCCACAAAATACCTCCCACTGGAGGTAGCTGTTAAATACTTTAACTCTAAATTCCCAGCCATACTAGACCACCATCTACCAACCCGTTCTGTCCGAATTAGGACTAAATCTGCCCCATGGCTTTCAAAAGAAACCAAGCAAAAAATCCATCTAAGAAATAAATGCTGGACTAAATGGTGAATTACTAAAACCCTGTAGATCAACAAAACTTTAGACAGCTGAGAAATGACACTAAAAAGCTATACTGTCTGATAAAATATACTTCTACCTACAATTCCAGCAAACTTACCATAATAAACCACAAAAATTCTGGGCAAATATTAAACAACTACTACACCCAGGTCAATCCATTACGCCAAACCCACAAGGCACAGACCAGGAGAATCCCAAGCAAACTGCCAATGTCTTCAATACCTTTTTTTTACAGAGGCTATTCAAACACTTGCCTATCAGCTATCACCTCATAGCTTAACTCTACCTACCTCTAATAAAAGCCCACCTCCTCCATTTCCCTTCCAACCAGTCCCAACATCATATATTCTTACCCTTATCCAAAAACTCCTCTCCCTCAGCCAATAAACTACTTGCAAAATATCTACAAAAAGCAGCCAAATCCATTGCCTAGCCCATGTCCATTCTGATTAATAGAACGATCAGTGAAGAACACATCCCAAAGATCTGGAAGATGTCCCACATTATCCCCTTCCTAAAGGTGGAAACTCTACCGAATTCTCTAACTACTGTCCCATAGCCGTACTTTCTCCTTTGGCAAAAATTATGGAAAAATGCATCCATAGGCAATTACTTGACCACCTAATCCAAAATAACTTACTTTCCAAATGTCAACATGGATTCAGGCATTTCCACAGCACTACCACTGCCCTCCTTTGCTTTACTGACTGTATTAACAAAAACCATAATAATAATATGCTTTCCTATGCATTGTTCATCAATCTGTCCAAGGCATCCGATATGGTAAATCACCAGATACTTATAAATATTCTCAAATCCCTGTCACTAGATGCTCTCACTATAAAATGGTTCCAGTCCTACTTAGATAATAGACAACAGGCTGTGCTATGGCATAATAATCTATCTACCCACCTCCCCATTAACCTTGGTGTCCCTCAAGGGTCCATATTAGGACCCCTCATTTTTTTCAATTTTCATCAATGACCTTCACTTAGTAATCTCCAAAGCTACATGTATACAATATGCAGATGATTCTACACTTATATGCTCAGCCACATCTACATCTGAACTTCACTCCCTTACCCAAAAGGTGTTTAATACAGTAGAACAATGGTTTACACAGCACTACCTCGTCTTGAACCCCCAAAAAACGAAACTCCTACTCTTTACTCCTACTCAGAAGTCCTCTCCTATAGATTTCTCAGTAATATCCAGTAATGGTACTCTCATATCTCCAGACCCAACTACCAAACTACTAGGAATCACCATAGACAACAACCTTAACTTCGACACCCATATCAACAATACACTAAAAACTGTTAATAGAAAGCTAGGCTCTCTCCACAGGATTAAACCCTTCCTTTCTCCAGCAGCTAGAATAACTATTGCTCACACTCATCTAATCTCTACACTCCTCTATGCCTCACCCATATATTCTAATCTATCTAAGAGTAACCTCAACAAAATGAAAAACTCCTACAATAACATAGCCAGATTTGCCACAGGCAATGCATTTAGAACCCACCATTGCTATAATCTAAAGCAGCTAGGATGGCTTGAGCTACAAAATCAGCTTAAATTAGACCAACTGACCATTGGCCACAAGACCCTTTACCAATCTTCCAATACTCCAATACTATCTACCCTCATCATCCCCTAGAATAATCTTAAAACCTTACGTTCATCACATAAACTTTTAGTAAATATTTGTAAATCTAACAACATGGCTGGTGACTCTCTGTTCTCTAATACTGTCAGAAAATCCTGAAACCTTCTTCCCAGTAAACTTTAATCACTGTCCTCTATATCACTTTTCAAAAACAAAATTAAACTTTTCTTCAGAACACACTGGTTATGCCCCTGTAATACACCTGACTAATAAACTTGCCTTCCTGCTAGGTTCTGCTTACCCTCTACTTCTCAGTAACACATCCTATTTTCCTTAACAACAATGACACCTTTACTTTCTAGATAATGTTACTGTCATCTTCTGTGGATACTTACTGTATTGCATATGTGATATTTTGTTAAATAGTTATACAATGAGCTAACTTCTTTGTTAAATTATGTATTGTACCTGCATTTTACATTGTGGTATGAATTCTGCCTTCTTTGTAAAATTCTGTATTGTACCTGCATTGTGCATTGTGTTATGAATTTTGTGTTTTCGGAGCTTATCTCCCCAGGCCTCTACTGAAAATGGACATATATCCAGTTAGACTAGCCCGGTCAACAAATGTAAAATAAATAAATAAAATAAAAAATCCATATAGAGCTATATATGTATATGTGTATATGTTTGTGTGTGTGTGTGTATGTATATATATATATATATATATATATATATATATATATATATATATACATACACATACACACACACACACACACACACACACACTTGAGTATCTATATATATATGATATATGATATATATATATATATATACATTTTTTACAGGGCAAGCAGCAAACCCACCCTGCATTCCCCACATGCTCTGCTATTTATATATACCAAATTTGAGACTGTAAAACAGTGGGGTAAGGGTAAATTCTCTCACTCCACTGCAGTGCAATCTCGCACAAAATTCAGCCATTTAAAACACCATAAAGAAGGGTATTCACTCATATTAGTATTCGCTTCATTGACCTTCAACTATATATGTGATCTATCTCTCTCTCTATATATATACATAGATATAGACATATATATATTATATCCCCTTGCTCCTTGCTTCCCCATCCCCCATGCCACTTTTCCTTTCCTCTCACTCTTCTGTGTGCTCCTATGCTTGCTATTTTCTCTTTCTGTCTATTCTATATGCTTAGTACTTTCCAATTTCTAGTATTGAAATACTGGTGAGGAGTTTGCTGTATGGCCATTAGCTGGCGGGATGTCAGCTGTGCTCACAGTGAAACATCATTATATGTGTACATGCTTTGCTGCACATTGTAATCAGTCATTATGTGAATTGCAGTATTTTCACCAATGAACTGCCAAATTATTCTGACTCATCAAACAAAGTTGCTCCAGCTGCATAGTTAATAATCATTAGGTTGCATTGCACTACTCTGAATGCACAATTTAGCCTTTACATAGCCCTATCACTTATATTTCTTAATATGACTGTAATCACATCAGATAATTTAATTGTGGTAGCAAAAGGTACATTGCAAGCCAAACCCAGTTAATTTTAGCAGTTTAAAGAGATCAAACAGTTCAAATAATGTAAAACAAAATACAGTTAAAATAGTCCTGCTATCCTATGTCAGCTCCTATTTTGTCCAATCACATTATCCTCTTCTTTCCTCTTCTCAGGTATCCTTTAAACTCCAGAATCTCTGGATTAGTCAGCACCCTTGGGAAGCCTCTTATTCATCAAGTTCCAGGCGTCCTTACAGCATTTTGTGGCATTTCAAATGCTCCCAGCTTGCATTGTCATCCTTTAACATCCATTTTCAGCCGTAGGTGTATCACTCATCAAAGACACAGTCCAGAGTTATTTGTACCTCAGAGATGATCAACTATAAGAGACATACAGCCCTTAAAAGGTGAACAGAAAAACATATGGAATGATTATGAAACTGAAAGACTTATAAATGAAATATGCTTGAGTTAAAAATTAAAATCAACAGAACCTTGCTTACAGACATGCTGTCAGTTTACTGCAGTGCTATGCTCAGTGACATAGATCTTTGAAATCCCATACTAGGCCCAGATGAAAAAATGCCATAGTAAAAAATATGAGGTTTTGAGAAATTTTGAGAGATTCATAACATGAGTTATGAAAGGGCGTCAACACACTGACCACTACGTATAGTGTCATTCATTATGTTTTTAACAATATAGTTAAGAGATATTTGATGGGATTTAGCTTTTTCATTGATATGACATGTGCATTCAAATCCATTTATTATTCTTTGATGTCAGAAATTTACAATGCCAAGATTCAGTATGTGAATGCTGAATTGATTTAGAATTATTATTATCAGAACATACATTCCAAGTGGTCTCTGATACACCCACTTTAGGTTCTGACACATCCAGATCAGCTGTACTCGAGTGGTCTATCCTTTGGAAAATTCTCTTCTCTTTCTTTCCTAATGATCTCAGTACCACCCTTCCAAATTTTAATTCTCCCCTCTTTGCTGAGGGCTTATTTCTCTGGAAATCTGTGAAATTTTTTACTCCAGAGAGCAGAAATTGTAGCATGACTTCCCTTTCCCCGGGAATAGCTACTTTTCATCAACTTAATTAATAGTAAAAATAAATCAGATTTAGTGATTTAGGCACACCAAAAAAAGACTTCAGGATGCTAGTGTGTTCTGCATTTGTGACTTGTTTAATATTTCTTGTGAGCAAGTGATATGGCATAGATATCTAGGGATCCAGGTAGACCAATACTTTTTTTGCTATTTCTATTCTCACTGATTTAGTGACCATCAAGATGTTCTCTATCTACTGTCCCATTCAGCATATTTATTCCTCCAGAAGGTGAGATCCTAACAGGTAAGAGCAGGGGATGTTAGCCATACAGTGTCAGGAGGTTTGTGGAATTAAGCACTAACTGCTTTGTGCAAGTCCTCATGGCTTGGCTTGCAGTGGAAATCAGTGAGGACGCTTTACTCACATCTGCATGTGATATAACCTCTCAGAACTGCCATGATCAACACTTCTGCCAGAGCTCTGGTCTCTGCTGGGGATTTTGCAGCATGAATGAGTATCCAAACATGCGCCCTGCTTCCTACCCCAAAACAGAAACCAGCCATTACAGCCATTTCACTCCTCCCATCCCTGCATGGCAGATGCAGCTGCCACTTGAGTCACTATTACAACTCAGGTCACATGGATCATTTAGATCAGAGCATGTGTATGTACCTTTAAGAAACATTTCCAGTTGTAACACATGCCTATAAATACAGTGCACATGCAGACAGCAGTGCCATTTTGAGAGAACATAGTGTTAACATGTATGAGTGTGGTAATCAGTCTGTTTATAAATGTATTTATGTTTAAGTTACAAAGCCTAATTTCTGATGTGTTTGTGTGTAATATATCTGCTTGAACAGAACCCACAAATGTTCATCTGTTTTATTCTGACCAGACAAGCAACATGGTGGCAGAACCGAGATTAGAAGAGCTACTTCTTTGAGGTATGAGGTGCAGAGTTGAAGGTGAAGGCAGACTAAGCAGATGGAGTGAAATGGAGCACAGACAAATGAAAAAGGGCCAGAAATGAGCTAAAGGTAAAGCACAAATGAATTATTTAGCAAAGAAAATGAAACGGCACATTTATAAGCACAAAATGCATTATTAATCAACTGAGTAGCACACAAACATATTATTAAGCAAGCAAAAGGCATGAACCGCATTATTAATTAAACAAAATGTCCAAAACCATATTTGATAAAAGTAGTGGAACTATTCATATTCACAGTTACCTTTGGTTTGCATAATGAACATGTTTAAAGTAAAACAGGCACAAGAAAAGTATAATGAACATGATAAAAGGTTAAAAAGGCATAACATGTACAACAAAAGAGCAAAATAAGCTTAAAGAGAAAGGGGACTGCATGTTTTTTTAGTAAAAGATTGTTTTTGGGCACATACTTTTAATTTGCATTGACTGAAACCATTCAAAGCATAAATAGAATTCTTTGAAGTATTTCAGAGTGTACAAAATGTTTGCAGAGCGTGTGCTTTATTACATTCCAATTATTTTGAAGAGTTTGCTGTGTGCAAAGTACAGTTATATTGCAAAGTGCAAAGTACAGCCATTTTGAAAAGTTTCTTGGAATGTGTGCATTTATTCGCAGAAAGCCAGCATTTCAAAGTGTTTCTTACACTCTGCAGAATTATTTTGCAAACTACAGCCATTTTGAAAGGTTTTTATGCTGCATACAGTTTATTTGCGAAGTGCATTCATTTCGAAGTGTTTCTTACTCTGAGCTTTTTCTGCTGTGTACAGTTTATTCACAAAGTACACTCATTTCAAAGTATTTCTTACACTGATAAGGCGTGATTTCAGAGGGTTCTTGTGCTATGAAGACTTATTTGGCAAAGTGCAGTCATTTCAAAGAGTTTGTTGTGATATTGGGCATAATTACAAGTAATTGCATAAAGTTCTGGTATATATATATATATATATATATATATATATATATATATATATATATATATATATATGTGCATATGCTCATACAGGATTTCTAGCACCTTCACTACTGTGTGTTGATATGGCAGAGGCATTTTGCGGACCTAGTCCACTTGTGTTTGGTCATAATATAGCAGAGAACTGGATAGAATTCAAACATAAATATGATATTTTCATACAAGCAGCTTTTTCTGACAAGGATGCACGTACAAGGGCATTCATCTTGCTTAACTTAGCTGGTTCAGAAGATATTGAAAGAGGGCTTTCATTTGTGTATGCACCAGAAGTATATGCAGGAGAGGGGGCAACCCATCATATTGTGTTAACAGCTGAATCAAGGGAAGACCCTGAGTGCTTAAAACGTAAATTTAGAGAAATGTGTAACCCACAAACAAATACTATATTAGAGAGGCACTTATTTTACACAATAGACCAAAAGCCAGGTGAAACTTTTGCAGCAGCTTATATAACTGACTTGAGAAATCAGGTCAAAACGTGCAGATTTGGTAACTTGAAGGATGAGTTAATAAAGGACAGGCTTGTGTGTGGTGTTAATAGTGCTGCATTGAGTTAGATTTTGCTTCATGACAGTGATTTAATGTTAAGCAATGCCATAGAGATTTGTCAAATCCATGAGTTCACAGAAAGGCACACAAGTATGCTTACAGGTGATAACAGTATGGTTTCAGCAGCCTTTAGAGCAAATGTAGACAGCATGCAACATGTGGCAAGCAGAAGCAGGCCTAAGCATTCCTAAGCACATGGCAGCAGCAACCCTGCAGGTGTGGCAAGGAAAACCCAGAGCTTTCTAGCAAGTTCCAAGACTAGCTTAGTGAAAGGAGGATGTTTAGTACAGTATAAGAGTGAGTCAGCAAAACCCAAGTTAAGTCTTATTGTTAACTGTCATAAATGTGGAGCCAACCATGAATCTAAGAGAGAAGTGCTTTACATTTGGTCAACAATGCCACAAGTGTAAAAAAATGGAACCATTTTCAAACGTTTTGTAAATCAAGCAAGCCTCATTCAGTTATCAAGAAAGGTCACTCAAAAAAGCAAGTTGATCATATGGAGAGATGCAACCAAGGGTGCCCGCAGGCAGGTGCAAGGGGGTGCACTTGCACCCCACTGGAATCCGCTGACAAGTTAATCGTTTTTCTTTAAGAAGTCCAGTAGCAGGCGTGCTGACATCATCGCGCGTTTGCGAGCGGGAACTGAACAGTTTAGAGGATGCTGAGCCTGTGACATCATCGCGCGGGAGCTAAACAGACAGTTTAGAGAACCTTACTGAGGATGGGACCCTTGCAAGTGCGCGGGAACCGAAACGGACGGAAGATGGCACCCTTGCGCGCGGGAACCGAAACGGCCGGAAGATGGGACGCTTTAGTGGAGCGGGAACTGAAATGGGCAGCTTTAGTAAGGTAAGTGTGTGTGTCTGTGTGAGGAATTTGTTTGCTAGGGGGATATAAAATCCAGGCATATAAATTGGTGTTGTAGCGTTTGGATCTTGGAGTGTTGTTTGAGTTACCCTGCCTACTTTATCTATTTCTTCTATGTTCTCTAATATGTTACCTGTACTTTTCTGGAGTGATTTTGCAGTCTTTAGTCGCCAGTAGACTTTTCCATGCAACTGTGCTTTGTGGAGTGAGTTAATTGTTTATTCAGCTTGCAGATATACGCTGTTTATCTTTTATATCCATTTCCATAAGTTCAGGATAGACTGTGAGGCTCACTGAACACACTCTCCTGTTGTGGCTGCTTTCTGTCTTTCTGCAATACGATTATTTGCTTTGTGCATAAAACGTTTAAGTAGCATTCAAACTTTGCGATTGTTTTGCCTATCTAATTTCTTGGAGTAGCTAATGTTTTTAAGTCAGCCATTTGACGCAGTGTAATCAAATACTTGAGAAAGGACTACTGTAGGTGTTCCTTGACAAGAGCATTGTGGTACAAAAGTGCACACGGTTGAACTGTATTCCTCAAAATGTTCATCCGATGGTGAAGTTGCTGTGACCACTACTGTAATAATTTACCTGCAAACAAAGTGCAGTCATTTGTATATTATGTAATTTTTGTGAATGATGGCTTTCGGTTGAAGGGGTATATAGAAATAAAACATTTTACAGAGTAGCTAACGTCACCAAATAACTAAGTGATAAGCAAGCTGGTGTGGTGGATGCAAACATTACTTATCAAATGATCATAAATCTATTACAAGTCTATAGGGTCTTGAGCTTTTTTCAGAATGTCAGTTTATGCACTGAGGAGTAATATAATATAGCCATGGGATGGGCATGTCAGTAGCAGTTCAGATTTTTTGGGTTATTACTGAAAGGCAAGGAAGAAGTAATTACACTTTCCCTTTTTCCGTGATTTGTGATGCTTTGTAAGTTTATACTTAACAGTGGAACATGGTTTGATCTCCATGTGGTTGAAGGACCGAGAAATAAGTAATTAAGTTCTTACATTTGGCAAGCAGAAAAAAATGTAGTCACACGGGTTCTAAAGAAACTTATCGGTTTACATCATTTGGTTTGTTATGTAACATTCCCTGGCTGCTAAGGGCAGGAAGTCCATTTGTATTTTTCTAGACTAATCTTGAACAATTTTCCCTAAAACTTCTTTATCTATCTTTGGTTTCTATTTTTGATTATTTAGGCATTCTGTCCTAGTGGAAATGCAGGATATAGTTGACTTTAAGTATGTGTCTGAGACAGGAAAGACAATAGTTTTGGTTGGTAACTTGCCATCACCCAGAATAATGCCAAAATTCAAGGGCAAGACAATTGACTTCAGTAATTTAGCTTAGTAGCTGATGTAATTTTAGGGGGATCCGGTATCTGTCTGTTTTGGAATGGGATGACCAAAAGACACTCCTGCTTTGCAAAAGATGGTCCCGCACCTCTCTTAACAATGCTTTTCCATTCTGGCTAAAGCATTTGCTGTTTCCACAATGCCCTTTTTATGCAGATCTTGCCTACTCAACATTCTTATCTACATAATTCTAACTCACTGAACACATTGAGGTGGCTGTTCTGAATCCCAGAAAGTGAACTAAATGATGACTAAGATTGAGTCACTTCTGCATCTCAAATACGCACACATATGTGTAGTAAAAACAATTGGTTTCAGAAAAGTGAAAACACCACCCTCTTTTCCTGGGTTATGCATTCAGGTTTGCAGGTAGCTGTGGGGGAGTGTGTCAGTCTTTGAAATCCTCCCATGAAGGTAGACACCGTGTGACAATAATTTTGAAATTTTGGCAATCCAGGTCAGTATATAGCTAGCTACAAAGTGGTAGTTGATTTTGTTTATATCATCCTCCGTGTCCTCAAAGACCACAATATCTGCCTTAATGCTATAACTGCTGTTCTTGTAAATATTGATACATTTATTTAGGTAACATTAGTTAACCTACAATAAACTATCTCATTTTCAATATATAATGGAAAGCATGTCCAGTGCTTCCTTGACTGCGCAAATGCAAACTACCTAGAACACATGATAAACATCCCAACTAGGGGACAGAATATCCTAAATGTTTTCTTTCACAGGTATTATTCTCCATTGTCATATCAGTCCACAAGATTTTCACATAAAAGATCTGTAGGTGCCCCTCCAAGCAAATAGGCAACTTTTCAGGGACCTGTCTAAAGCAAAATGTGTGCAGCTGCTTAGTGACCCAGATAATTTCCCTACCCAGACTGACCCTAAAAATATAGCCAAAGCTTTTACTTCTGAATTATGCTCTCAACTAAATAGTTGTCTAGAGAAAGCAATGCCTGTCCTGTACCAAATACTCAGAGAATCTTAAAATCAAACCTTTATGGTGGATCACTGGTGTAAATAAACTCTATCTTAAAAAAATAAAAAAGAAAGCTGTAAATCCTTATAGGCAGTCGCATGGAGAGGATCAATATGGAACTCATAAATAAGGACATTGGGGACCTACAGACATTGGATCCTACCCAATTCGGCTTTGTAAAGGGCAGATCATGCCTCTTGAACTTGGTCGACTTCTTTGAGACAGTCACCAAGGCCATTGATGAGGGTAAGGCAGTTCACACAGCCTACCTTGACCTTGCTAAAGCTTTCGACACAATACCCCACTCGGACATCATAGAAAAGCTCACCAAATTAAATGTAAACCCATATGTCACAAGATGGGTTGTAAACTGGCTCAAGGACAGAACCCACAGGGTTAGAGTTGCTGGTGCCATGTCAGACTCCAAGCCGGTCACAAGTGGTTTCCCACAGGGCTCAGTCCTGGGCCCCCTCTTGTTCGGCATCTATTTTTCAGAAGTGCAGGCAAACATAGGAGGATTGTGGCTGACAAAAAATCTGGACAAGCATTTAAGTTGCTAAATAATGACAGACATTTGAGTTTTAGATGTCATATCCTTTAGAAAAATGCATATTAACATAAATATTGTTATTCTAGCAATGTTCTAAGTTCATGAGAGCAACATTTATAATCTGCTCCTATTTATTTTAGGCTTTGTCCAGATTTCTTTCACTTAAGGGGTTGAAGTGTGTGTTAGAGAGAATGAAATGGCCTAGAGTTAGCAGGTGGAATTTATTTTCAAGTGCATTTTCAAGGAATTGTGAGCTTCAAGCGAAGAGAATTTTACTGCTGCTCATGCCAAGCCTGCTTAAAATGTGAACTGTTTTGTTTAGCAAATGGTATCACTATTGTGGTATAGAATTTTTAAAGCAGCACAGCAGGTAACATACTTGCATCTTGATACAGAGGGCTACAGGTTCTACTCCCGCAACATGTAGATTTGTAATTTAAGGGGGTGTATGTCCTCCTTTGGATGAGATGCCAAATAACTATTTTTCAGCTTGCCACCCATTCCCTATTGCAATATACCAGCTTACCATTTTTTATAATATAATGTAGGCAATTTATTCTTCAAGGGCAGCAGGCATTGAATTTGTAGATGAAACACTGAAATATAAAGTTGTTTTCTAGCAACAACCTCTTCACTGGTTTCAGATCTCTTTAATGTGGAATTATTCAGATGAGTTTTACTTCTGCAAAGATTCTGCATATTGATTGATATTGGTGGACTGTATGACAGAAGTTTGAATAGAGTGGCCCTTTACGGTTGAAATGTTCTGAACTGGGCAGGCTGTCATTATTGGGTCATATGACTTGTTTCCTTGCTTAAAGGAAAAATGTTCAGAACTATAAATTTAAAACACACTCTAACAAGTGGTGCTGTATTATACAAGGAATATACTTCAATTATTATATAGTATAACTAATGCAGTCAGGAAAGTGAATCAAATAACTTTTGCATGGTTCTAAAAATGTGTGCAAGGAGCCTATGATTTGAAAACAGCCCAAAGGTAAACTTACCCTGCCACTGGCCAGATGCATTTTCTTTGAATGACGGTTTCAAAGGTAGAGAAGTTTTAATGCTAAGGCTCTTTTCATTGTAAGACTATTGCTTTGTTTAGGTTTAGTAAATATCTATCAGTGTTTGTGCTATAAAATTTTAAATAAAAGTTGTAAATGAAATCCAAATATCTGTAATCATTGTAGAAGTAAGGCATAAAACAGTATGCACACAGAGATTTGAACAGTGTCTATGACAAATGGGGAAAAATAGCCAAGTAATGGGACACTGGAATGGCTGCGTGGGTGGGGGTGGGGCCATGTGGGTGGGGTCAGCAGAGGGGTTGGGCTGTGTGGGTGGGGCTTGAGTTTGCACCCCCCTGCAAAAAATCCTGTGGGCTCCCTTGGATGCAACCCTACTTCCTATGTAGATGGTGTATCAGTGGTCAGTGAAAAGGTTAATGCAGTAGCTTTGCTGGCAAATAATGAAGTATTTTGTACTGTCCTGATCAATGGTAAGCCCACAGAGCTCAAAGTAGACACTGATTCAAAGTGTAATGTAATGTCAGCAGAAACATTTGCTAAAGTGAGAGCTGGTGCACAACTTAATTTGGCTAGTTTGTGTGAAGTTTGTTTCTTATGGAGGTGAAGAGATTCAAATAGAAAGCTGAGTGATGCATTCATTCTATTCATCTGGGAACAGTTACAGTTTGTAATCTTATGTAGTGCAAAGACCCGTTCAGCGACAGTTTGAGAATGAAACTGCTTTTTTTACTAAAGAAGTACATCATGTAAGCACATGTCCCAGTTCCAGCTTCAGTGATGCTATTTTCTCAGAGTATGCTGATGTTTTCAACAACAAGCTAGGCACACTTCCAGTTGTCTACTCCATGAAAATAGAGCCAGAGGTCAATCCGGTGGTCAGACCAGCAAGAAGACTTCCAATAGCTATGCAGGACAAAGTCAAGGTCCGATTAGACAAAATGATGCAGCAAGGTGTGATTTGTCCAGTCACAGAACCAACTGAGTGGGTATATTCCATGGTAGCTGCTCATAAGAAAAATTCAGATGAAATCAGAATATGCATTGACCCAAGAGATTTAAATCCTATGCATACAGTTGAAGAAATTGCAACCCTGATGCCAAATGCCTGAGTTTTGTTCTGCCTTACATGCAAAGAGTTCATTTTGTCAAGTGATGCTTGATCACAAATCTTCACAACTGACTACATTCAGTACCCCATTTGGTAGATACAGATTCCTCAGGATGCCTTTTGGAATAAATTCTGCCAGTGAAGTCTTTCAGCATGCAATGGAACAATTTTTTTCAGGCTACCCATGTGCAATAATAGTTGATGATTTACTGGTTGGAGGTAATGGTGAAGCAGAGCATGACAGAAACCTCAGGAAAGTTCTGAACAGAGTGCGTGAAGTGAATTTAAAGCTCAACCCTCTGAAGTGCAAATTCAGACTACCGGAAGTTACTTATGTAGGTCATTTATTTACCAATACAGGCTTACAACCAGATCTCTTTAAACAAGCAGCCATTCTTGAGATGCCAGCTCCAGACAATGTCCAAGCTCTACAGCATTTACTTGCTATGGTTAACTATTTGGGCAAATTTATCCCTGACTTTAGTGAGTTATCAGCACCTTTAAGAGAGCTGAGATGCAAAAATGTTGCATACTCATGGTTAGAATAGCACCAGAGAGCATTTGATAACCTCAAACAGCAAATTGCTAACACACCTACTTTAAGGTGCTATGATGTCCACAAACCCGTAGTTCTTTCCTGTGATGCTTCAAAGTTCGGTCTTGGTGCAGTTATTCTTCAAGAGGGCAGACCTCTTGCCTATGCATATAGAACTCTTACCCTAACTGAGATGCAGTGCAATATGTTCAAACTGAGGAGGAACTTTTGGCAATTGTGTTTGCATGTTCGAAGGTCCATGATTATATTTATGTCCAAGCAATCCATATAGAAACTGACCATTAACCTCTAGTTACTATCATAAGTAATCCTATACATTCTGATCCAGCAAGACTACAAAGAATGATGCTCAAACTGCAAAAGTACAATTTCAAATGGTCTATACAAAAGGTAAACTTCCTTATCTGACTGATACCTTATCCAGATCGCTCAGAAATACCACAGAACACCACTGTGATGTCATGGCAGTGTGTAATTTTTCTACCACAAGACTTGATGAGCTGAGAGATGATAATACAAAGATGGATCCAATTCTGCAAAGGCTCAACCACTTCATCAATGTAGGATGGCCGTCAAAGCAATCCTGTGTACCATCAGAAGTACAGCCGTACTTTCCATACAGAGATGAGATGCTGATGGAAGATGGTATCATTTTCAAAGGTCCAAACGTTATTGCTCCTACTTACAACATGAATAATTCAGATTTTACATCTTGCCACCCAGGTTCCAATTCTTCCAAAAGAAGGGTGAGAGGACTAGTATTTTGGTCTTCTCTAGCAAAATACATTGATAAAGTGCTTTCTTCTTTTTCAGTGTGCAACAGTACTAAGCCGCATTTGCAGAAAGAACCACTTCAGCTAAGCCAAATTCCTGACCTACCTTGGTCAACAGTAGCAAGTTAGATATTTGAGTGGAACAGTCAACATTACTTAGTGTTGGTCGACTCTTATTCAAACTGGTTTGAGATCAATTTGCTAATTAACCTAACATCCAATGCTGTTATACTAAGATGAAATGTCATTTCTCAGTCCATGGTAGTCCACACAACGTTATTTCTGATAATGGTTCTCCATTTACCAGTCAATTGTTTCAGAGATTTGCTAAAGAGGTGGACTTTATCCATGTTACTAGCAGTCCTGAATATCTTCAGTCAAATAGCCTTGCTGAACATGCAGTACCGAGTGCAAAGCAATTACAAAAAACTTTCAGTTAACCAGAACTCAAGCAACCGGCACTCTCAAGCATTCAGCAAAAATAAATTGAGGAAAAAAGTACAATCTTCATGTGTTGCACTTTCTGTTTCCCCCAGCAGAAACATACCTTATGTTTTTAGAGTTTTAGAGTTTTAAAAAAGAAGATAGGAATAAATTCCCTCTCTCTCCAACCTGACAACAAGTCAAACCAAACAAATAGTATATGTCACAGTATTAGTCAGGCCCATTTTAATAGTAACTCTCAAGCAACCAGAAGCTACAGTTATCTGGCATAAGCCAATTCCCATGGGTGCCGGTTAACTGAGAGTTTACTGTACTGGAGAGGTCAAAGCATGACAATACCGACATCTTCTTGAATTTACTCAATCTCAAAAAAATACTCCATGACAATCTACTTGGCTTGCCTGATCAGAGACTTCTATCTAGACAAACCAGAGCAACCTTGCCTATCAGTTCTAGTTTGTTGGCGCCTAATGCTAAAAACAACAGAGCAATCAAAGCCCAACTTTTAAGAAGTGTTCTTGTGAGAAGTCCAGCTATGGTAAGAGGAGCAGACTTCTTCATCTCTTAAAAGAAGGGGAGACAGTGAGGATGCAAATGGTGAAAGGCTTTGATCAAATTGGTCGAGTGAGAGATATACGTAGTGAGCTGAGATCCTACTTAGTGGAATCTGAGGGTATAGAGTACAAGAGAAACCACAGACATCTTCTTCCTGTATCGGAAATGATATTGCAGCTGCGTACCTGTGATACAGACTCTAGATCTCAGAGCAACCCTGACAATGTTCATACCAAACAACATGTCACAGTATCCATTCCCATTCCTGATGATGTCCCAGTTGTCCCCAAAATTGAACATTCCTTGAAGACAGTCCTCATTGCTAAATCCAATTCTGACTTTTATGTTACACAATCAGGTCGTATTTCCAGACATAGTGTAAAATACACAGAAACTCGGACATAATTGCTTTATATGTGTCTGATGTTATATGATTGCATGTCATATAACTAGTTCTGTATAATTCATGTCAAAAGATCATTTTGTAAATTGCATGTCATTGAATACTGTCATTTCGTATAAAGGCTATTTCTCAAAGAGGAAGGATGTAGATCAGAGCGTGTGTATGTATCTTTAAGAAGCATTTCCAGTTGTAGCACACACATATAAATACAGAGCACGTGTAGGCTGCAGTGCCATTTTGAGAGAACAACCAGAGTGTTAACATGTATGAGTGCAGTAGACAGTTTGTTTATGTTTATTTAAGTTTAAGTTACAAAGCCTCATTTCTGATGTGTTTGTGTGTAATAAAGCTGCTTGAACAGAACCCACGAATGTTTGTTTGTTTATTTTATCCTGACCAGACGAGTGACAGGTCATAGTTAGGGTTTTATTACATTATGCAATGCAATGCAAACCAGTTTACTCACATTAGAACCAGCAAAGCTAAGGGGTTTAACCTGTTGATCCGCTTGAGTTTGTGTTGCATGATATATCTTTTCACACACAATATAACAATAAACAACTTTATGCCATTCCATTCTACTGGCAGACAGCATAAAAAACACTGCACTATTAAACTGGGTGACTTCTACTGGTTAGTGGAATAGACACCCACTCCTAGCCTACCTAATTTTTAAATTAGCCAAAATGGATTACTGACCACCAGCATGCTAAAGTCCTTAAAACTACAGCACCAGCCACTCAGATCTCAGAGTCACAAGCCCTTAACTGAGAGCAGGCTTTAATTCTGTCTCATATCGGGGAAGAGATAGCCTTTTCCAGATTGAGTCCTGCAAGCTGGAATCTTGCTTCACCTGAGATTGTAATACAGTGCAATGCAATTTTATCAGTTTTTCAGACTAAATTTAAAGAACATGTTGCTACTTTGTGTGACTGCAATTATTTCTGTGACAATTGTTACATTACCTGAAATTATGACTTAGTTACTACAGACGTCTCTTATCAAAAATGTCATTCCTGTATTGAATGGCTTACCTGAATTGGGATACTTAATGTAATATGTCTCTATACTTGAATATTTCTATGTCCTATTGGGTAATATCATTAAAAACATCTGTTATTAGTTATACATTCATACTTGATTTATCTTCACTGTTGTCATGATTGACTAAATGTTATTGGGCCAAATTTAGAAAACTTTGCCGTATTGGGGTATGCAGATCTGCTTGACAAGCAGCCACACTCTGATTGCTAATCAGATAAACGTAGCTCTAGTGGGGAATGGCATACAGCAGAGTTGGGTGCAGTATATGCCAGTGGCCATATAATAATTACATGACAATAAAGAACAATCTTAAATTAAAAATCCTTGTAAATGCAAAACATTTTGAAACAAGATGCCAGATAGATTCATAAAAGTAAAAGCAGCACATCTTAGCACTGCATGTACCTTGGAATTCGCCACCACTAATTCCTGGAGTTAATGCAGGGAAATTTCTAAGTTTATAAGAGAAATATTTAAAATGTGCCCCTATTTTTGGGGCTTTGTCCCTCTCATTATTTTTGTCTTTCTCCAGATTTTTGTGTTAAGAGGGTGACAGCTATAATGATTATCATTGCTTTTTCTCATGCTTATTCTGGTGTCTTGGTGTGACGATTATGCAGATGATGTCTCAGTCCAGAAACGTTTCTGAAACTCTCATATTTTACATTGTGTACAGTAGTTAACTTTCCCACTGTCTCTTCCCAACATCATACATATGCCTGGGCACCTAAAGAACAGCAGTTCATATGCACGGTTAAATCTGTAGTTCTAGGGGACTATCAATACTTCCGGGAAACGCATTCTACCATTTTCCCTTTCCTTTTATCTATTTTTAGTTCTCTTCTATTTTATATTTTTAAGGAATCTTCATATTTCTATATAACAAACACCACTTGTACAGTATGCATATAATTCCACCATTATCTGCCTCTCAGACAATCTAGAAAATTTGGAAAAGATTACACAATGCATCCTTAACTCTATTGAAAACTGGCTTTGTATCCATCAACCCCTTCTTAATCCGAAGAAAACCGAACTGCTCTTATTTTCCCCAAGTCACTTACTCACAAGAAAAATAACTTTAAGATCACATCCCTAAATATTATGACAATTGAAATAGTGCCCCATACAAAACTGCTGGGGGATACAATAAATGATAACCTTAAATATGACCTCCATATACAGATCAATATAAAAAAAACACAAGAAATTGGGAATGCTATATACAGCCAAAAAATCCCTTACTGCATCCACCAGTTGCTCTTGCCACTATATACCTACGTAATCTCTATTATGTGGTTCCCCATCTTGATTAACATTCAACCCACCCTAAAATCTAAGTAAGAACAGTGTTAAAATAAGTTAGCTAGAGTTGCAGTTCATACAAGAGATGGAACACATCCCTGTTCTGCATTAAAAACTCCAAATTGGCTAGAATTGTCCTACCAACTAAATTATATGCAACTTCTTTTAACACACAAAATTAATGTCTAATCCTACTTCCTGCCAACTTATAAGTACAATTCTCTACCACTACTTCCAAAGTTGTCACCTTCGAACTTATGACAAAAACCTGCTTGACATCTATAAGCTTTACAAAAACTACGGACAGAGTATGTATACACACTGCATAGTGGAAATCTGGAATTCCACTTTAACTCCTTGCTTTGCACTTGCTGCTCTCCTAGCTCAAATGTCATCTCCTTCTCCTCTAATACCTTTGCACATCCTCTCTCTCCTATTCCTTGTTCTTATTTCTCTTACTCTTAATCTTGCTTTGATTCATTATTTCTCCTGCCTCCATATCTACCTCACTTATTACCTCCAACAAATATGTCTTCTCTCTCTCCCCCCTCTTGTCCTCTCCTCCACCTTATCCACTGGATACATTTTTTCGCTTTGATATTTGCTTCATGAGTAAGAAATAAACTCTCATAATTAAATTTCAATGCTACATGATATTGTATTTATCTTGTTTTAATGATGGTATATGTGCATCATTATACATGTCATACGTGTATTAATATTTACATTAATCAGTGTATTTACAGTATATTGTAATAAGATGTCAGTGTTCACCTATTTATATGTATTTTCTGTTCTTATATTTGTGGAGCTTTCTTTCTGGGCCTCAGTTAAAAATGGATAAAATTATCTAGTTAGAGTTTCTCCATAAATACATGTAAATGAATAAATAAATACATAAATAAATAAATAATAGTGAAAATGTAGTCAAAGTAATGCATAGTTTACAACCACCATAATATACCAAGAAGTGGGATGCTATTTCACACCTCAAACTGCTGTTTTCAGCCACTATCATACACTAATTATATATTTTTTCCGCCATTGATTTTGTAGATGAGCTGCCCTCCCTTGCATGACAGTTGGCAAATGAAAGCTATTCGAGTGGAAAATATGGATGCAGCCAATGAGTTTAAATCTTAAAGGTGATACCCAGAGATATCCTAAATCTTCATTCAGCTCCACTACCAGTAAGACAGAGGCATAGAGCAGTCAGTCACAAGAAGTGACGTGCCACTAACATTGCAAGAAATTATAAGTAATGCTTCCACCACTGCAACAATATGAAAAGGAGAAATCTTAGCCTATTGTGCCAATGGGAGGCTGAGTTTAGGGAGCAGCCATTAACTATGTATTGTACTGCACATAAGCCTTGGATTATCCCTTCACATACAAATTGATACTGTCTGTCATGCACGTCTGATGGACTACAATTTCTTTCTCTGTGGCTATTGAACAGATTGCAAAAAATGAACAGCTGCACAGAAGGTGCCCTGAGTACCTCAAGGAACATTAGGGCAAGTATATCTGTTACATACAGTATAGTTTTACATTAGCAGTGCTATCAGTTGCCATACCAGTAGTTAGAGTGGGTATGGATTTTCCCCAGTTTTTCCACATTGTCAGATGTTCAGAGTACTACTTTATTTTTGGACATCTGTGCTTTGCCAGCTGTGTCATAGACTAGATAAACTGCTGCCATTCAACCAAGTTATGCTGTACCCTGTTAGGTGTTTAGGATCATTCCTGTATCATTACTGTGTTTAAGATGCTAGGCTAATAGTTTACTACAAGTGCAACTCTGGGTCCATTGCAATGTAACCTGTTATTTGGAAAACCATGACTACCCATATATGGAATGTTCAGCATAAAGCAGATGGATGTTAGGGCTTTCCTGAGTATAATATTATCACTGTAGTTGCAGGTTCAGTACCGAATTGGAACACCATAGATTTGATGACATACATTTCAGTGGTTGCAAGTTTCCATGGACTTCTACATGTAGCCTAGCATGCTGACAGTGTTCCCTCTTGGTAGAACCTTCATTCTGCAAGAGTGTGACATTCACCATTAGTGTCTGTCTTTTACTGCAGGCATTTATTAGACTGCAGATAAAGATCAACATGTAAATGCATTGTCCTTTCACACTGCATGTGCTGAAGGCTATAGTTTCAAGCCCCTTAGGGGCTGTATATTGGTGCAACATTGATAAATTATGTCATAGCTGCAATTTCCATTGTATTTTGCACTTTCAGTATTTGTACTGTATTAGAGTGCCTGGAGAGGGAGACTGCATTAATGCATGTTTAATTACAGCCTTCAGTAGGATTATATAGGTAGCACAGTAGCTTCAGAGCTCATCTTATATATTGGAGATGCAGTTTCTTGTTAATTTCTCCAGCAATTGTAAAAAACATCCTAATGTCAGTTTATTTTGTCTTTCTGACTATACACAGCTCAACAATGTGATGTACACATTGGAGTGAGACGCATGTTGTCTATTTCATTCTGCAAGTATATAAGCAACATTACTGTGCATTTCATTGCAGGATGCTGTTAGAGTGGTAATGTAGCTCAGCATGCAAAAACAGTCCCCCGGATTCACGAATCCTCCGTGTAAGACTTAATAAGTCTTACTTGGAGGCTGCAGTTGAATGGTACGATGTCAGCGTGCCATGAATATGCATGAGGGAACGCTGACCCAACCGTAAGTCCTACATGGACCATGTAAGAAAGCAGGGGATGTGTCCGACTGTCGAGCAGTCCAAATGTCCACATCCCTGCAAGTGTTTAAAAAAAGAATAAATAAACAAAAGCGAGTCCGCTCAAATGTCCTTGCAACCAACACCTCACTGCCTGATAATGTAAACCCCCATCACACATCTAAAATGCATAACCATAACATTTTTTTAAATACCCAAAATAGCTGCCCGTATTTGTGTGTGTGTGCGCGGGTGTGCCCATTGCTTAGCTACAGTTAGCAATTCTCACATTGAAGAGCATAAGAAAGAATGTTTATGCAAATCACACCAAATAGCAATGGTGTAATGGTAGAGCGTTCACACAAAGATGAGGCATTCATGGTTCGAGTCGCACCACTCCCATTTGTATTTATTTTTTAAATCAGTATATAGAGTAATACCCAACATATATGTTTAAACACAACTAAAAAGCAGTGAAATGGCCAATGTATCAGTGAATAAAATAAATATTTTAAAGGATTCCAATTTAAAATTGCCCACAGTTAAGCAGCGCTTCACCCAGTGCAATGGTGTTGCCCCTAGCTAACTCGCGCTTTACACAGTGCAATGTAGTTGCCCATAGCTAAATCGCACTTTACCCAGTGCAAAATAGTTGCCCAAAGCTAAATAGTGCTTTACGGAGCACAATCAGTTTGTGCGGAGGTGTGTGCCGTGCCAACCAGCGCCCCGTCGGGCAATGTGGAGCAACGTAGAGCAAAGTTGCTTACACACAGCCACGCCCCCTAACTTGTCAGGACAGTGGTAAAATAAAATACATTGATAAGGTTTGAACCCAGCACACTGTGCACCATAATCAAAGTACTGAGCCACTAAGCCATGACAGCTTAGGAAAAACATCCACTGTTAACATATATATATATATATATATATATATATATATATATATATATAGTAATAAATGTTTGCTTAACCATTGCTAAGCATGTCTGCAGTCAGCCGAGAATATTCAAAAATGGCCAATCACAGAAAAGTGCAGGAAATGCGGCATATTTAAGCCACATAGGCAGGAATACTCGCCATAACTGATTGTAGCTCCCATCTGCAGTTAGAATGTCTGGTGCTGGAGAGGGAACACACTTTTGAGCACAACGCTGGGGCATCAAGGAGTCAAGATATATGGTTTGTCTCCTAGTCCATCGGCATGAGACTTGACTCCTGCAGGGCCAGTTCCAAGGAACAGAGTATAAGGCGGAGGCTTGGAACTGGTTGGCTCATGAACTCACCAGTGCCACAGGCATCCCTTGGACTGGTGAGCAGGTCCGTCACCACCATGCAGAGCTGAAGAGGTGAAAGCAGGACCTTCTGAACCAGTGGATCCAGGAGGCCCGCCAAATGCAGGATGCCCCACTACTAAGTCGGTAGCCATGGAATGCAGTATGTAAGATAAGCTAATATTGTCTAAATAACGGATAGGTATGTCTCAATATCCTTTTATTTACTCCACAGCTGCAGGTGCTCATGCTATGAATCAGCAAGCCTATGCAGATAGGCTGCTAAGGCTGCCCCATCAGGCAGGTTAGTAAATATTCTGCATGTATTGTTACATGATATATGTGAGTGAGCATGAGAAAAGTGTTTAAGCCCAATAATACAGCAATAAAATGTCCTGATTAAATCCTCTGCATGTGCTGTTATATAACAAACATCAGTGAGCCAGAAATTGAGTGTACTAACCCACCAATCAAGCTAAAATAATTCTGGAGTACTATCCCTGCATGTATTGTCATAACATATAAGTGAGCAGGCCTGAAAAAGAGTGTTGTAACCTATCAAGAAAGGTATAATATGTCCTGAATATGTCTTCCATATGCACTGTAATAACAAGCAAAGGAGAGAGCCTGTAGAAAAGAGTGTTCATTGTAATTAATAACGGTATAAAATTTGGAGTGTGTCTGTGTCACTTACTTTGAAATGTTGTTGTACCCTTGCAATAATAAATAGTACTGTTGTATTAGGTGCTGTCAACCCACAGTTGTGCAATCCCATAGGAAGTGGATAAAGGAAGTGGCAGTAGCTGTGAAGTATAAAACATTCATTCTCTGAATAAATCATCTGCATGTACTGTTACATATCATAAGTCAGATAGGCAGGAAGAGAGTGTAGTAACCCATGAATAAAGCAAAAACATGTCTGGAATACTATCTCTGCATGTACTGTCATAGATAAAACGTGAGTGAGCCTGTAAAACAGTCTTGTAACCTATCAATAAAGGTATAACATTTCCTGAATAGGTCTACTGTATGCAGTGTAATGTCAAATACAGGAGAGAGCCTGTAGAAAAGAGTTTTAATGTAAATAAGAAAGGTATAATACTTGCAGTGTGTATGTGCCAGTTACTCAGAAATGTTGTTGTACACTTGCAGTGAAGAAATGTTACTGTTGTATTAAGTGCTGACAACCCCCAGTAGTGCAGTCCCATATAAAGTGGATGAAGGAAGTGCCAGTAGCTGTGAAGTATGCAACAGTCCTCAACAGTTGTGAAATGGCTGACATGCATAGGTAAATCTGACACATGAGTAGCCTGTCAAGGTGTTCCCCAGAAACTTAAGTGTGTTACCTGAAAAGTAGGGTTGTGTAGAAAACAAGTGAAAAAGCCATGTGAACACATACAGATGTGCACATACATAAACAAGTCAATTTAATACAAGTATGTAGCAGTAACATCTGCATCCTGGACAGTTACCATGTCAGATATAGGCCAGGTATATCATGAAGTAGTAAAACCCATAACGCAATCAAATGCATGCTGCTTAGTGTAAGAATACATGTAGGGGATATACACCTGCAGTCAATAGGAATGTAGTGTACAGTTAAAGTACTAATAAGATGTTAATGGAGGTTTCTTTTTACACCCTACTCCATGTGCATAAACAATGCAATTCCACACCTCACTGGGTATGTGTAATCTCATAACATTTGTTGGGACATATGTCCTATTGTTATAATAAATCTGCACCTACTTTGATGCATGTCCCCTGTTAAAATACCACAATCTTGGTGGCCTGTTGCCACCAATCATCCCTGCATGCTGTTGGAATGTCCACTGTCGTTCATTACATGCATGTGTTATGCTTGCTGTTCAACTGTTGTAACCCTGGTGTGTAGAGTTAATGGGAATATTACTGCATGCTGTTACAACTAAATTGGAATGCTGTTGTCTATGTTGTAATTAAAAACACCTAATCACAGAACATATGGGAAGGCTGGTCCCAGCGGACCCACCTGTCCCACTTCAGCTGGCAGTTGCACCTGGCACCAGCAGGTCTGGTGCCCAGCCCGGGCCACCCTCCTCCATAGGTCTTGTGCCACCTTTGGGTGGAAGTGCTGCAGGAGATGGGGCTTGCCCCCACCTGCAAACGAGGGCGGAGAAGGGCCTCCTGTCACCCTCCAAAGGGTCCGGGTTGTGGTGCGTAGGGAGATCCAGTGCTTAGTCGCTGATCCCCTATGCCAGCTCGAGGTGAGAGTGGCGCGACTCACGGGTGAGCCTGCCCCTCCTACGCAGCCCCCAGCATAGTGACCCTCATGTCTGTGAAGGTCCAGTGGTGACTGCCCATGGGTGGGGATATCAGTCCCACTGTTACCATCTGTGGGCTCATGGGCTTGTGATTTCCAAACATCCATCCCTGTCAATTGTGTTTACCCACCCCATGTGTCATACTCTGCCCCTGTAGGCATCTTGTTTGTCTTGTCTGTTTACCTACCCAACCTACCTCCCCAAATATACCTACTTCCTCTACCTCACTTACCACTCTCCCCTGAAAAAAAAAAAAAAATGGGCAATCTGTACCCGAAAAAAAAATTACGCCCCATACATAGCTTCTCATTTTGCACACATGTCCATTGGACATGTACTCTGATAATTCTAATTGGCAGTACAACAAACTATGTTGTCCTCACCCCTCTCTCAGGGGTGGAAGGTTACAAATTTCACTCCAATTTTCAACATATGCACAGCTGTTGCTGGCAAAGAAATGGGCAGCTATGGACCTTCCCTACACCTGTCCTGCACATCCCAAGCTTGTTTTCCTACTGTCTTTCCCTCTCTGTGCCCCCTTTTTCACCACTTTCCTATCTCCCCATTTTCTTTTCTTTCAAAGAAATTAGCGCAGGGGTTAGCGGGAGTAAGCACTTTTAAGCAGTAGTTAGTGGGATTAAGCAAGTGTGCACATGTGTGCGCTTAGCTAAGCATAGCTAAGCATCACGCAAACCCACTTACTACTGCTTAAAAGTGCCTTAGTCACTCTATGGCAGGGCCCTTGTTCTGCTGAGCAGCAAAATAAAAATCCTCTGCCAGTCTCTAACCCCAGACCATTGACACAATAGACTGCATGAATTACCACTAAACCACAGCAGATATACAAATGACTTGGTTCTGAAATAAATATATCATGCATTACAATGAGGGAATGTAAATGGAAATTAGGAATGGTATAACACAAACCCTTTTCTGTGGGTCTTTACCAGCAGGGGTTGTGGAATTGCATGACATGACTGTGAAAGGAGAACTAAGCATCCTAGCAGGGAATAACGTTACAGTAGCACTTTACAAACACCCCACAGTATCAGACCAAGATAAACACTGACCACAGAAATACAGTGCAATAACCACATTTGTATGGCAGTTAATTGTGTAAGTGAGAAAAAAGTACATATTCGCATGTATCCTGTGTTAGCATTTGGAGGGGTGCGTACATGTCTACACTGAGATGTGTGTGCTGGAAGCAGCAACATGCAGGTATGAGTACAACATGCACATAACTGGCTACAACCCTAGCATCAGATAAGAGACATATACCAACCTTCAGACTGGCACAACGATGTCCAGAGAAAACAAGAATGGGCCCCACCTTTGAAATCTGAAAGGGCTATGCCTACCTAACCTAGCATTTTATAGCAGTGGGCTGCAATCACAGTGAGTAATGCAATCACCAAACAGCAGGCTGCATGCAATTACTGAATGGTGGGCAGCAATTGGTGCAAAGGCTGTCACATGCACAAGTGCAGATACCTAGAAAAGCAGGCTGTATCTGCAGTTCACACATGTAATTATATCATTGCAGGTGTCGTGAGACAGAGAGTGAGAGAGAGAGAGAGACATGCGCACAAAGTGAGACAGAGACAGAAGATAGGCAGAAACAGAGACCGAAGGTGAAATAGAGGGCAAAAACCCAAATCAAACCAGCAAAAAAAAAAAAAAGATACAAAACCATAGCACATGGAGTAGGTAAATAGAAAGGTAAGGTATGTAACTCAAATGTATGTGTTGGCATGTTGTAGATGTTCCCAAAGAGTACTCTACACACTGCAAATCATCCATGTGTGGCAGCAGTATGTATCTATCTGTATCTGCACATGTGCATAGGGCAAGAGACATACTGCAACTGTTAGTGAAGGGTGGACAGCTGTCAGTGAATGTTGATATGTGCATATATCCATGTAGGTTGTAGTGTGTGGCCTAGAAGACAGCATGCAGTGTGCTGGAGTGGCCTTAGGTCAACTGGTGCCCTAGGTAAAAGGGCCCCATGGTGCCCCTACCACATTTCCTGGTGCCCCCATCTTTGTGTCCACATAAATAGTGGAAAAGCACCCCTGCTAGAGCGGCACCCTAAGTTGCCGACCAGTAGGCCTATGCCTAAGGCCAGCTATGGTAGTGTTGATATATGTCATGTGGTGGTTAAATGCTGTGTAAACCAAGAAAGATCCAAACTACCACGAACGGAAAAGTGGTAAAGCCAACCTCTGAAGAAACGCTCTGTTCACAAGTTCGCAAACAGCTTTTTATTTTACACCAAAATTAAAATGAGTTAAAACAACATGTACTGTAAAACACTGCACAGCGTTTTTCGTCCCACTGAGTAGTAGAACTTCATCAGACAGCAACCAAACATATTACAAAACTTGTTTAAGTAGCCTCCTGAGTAATTAGTTAATTGCCATCAATTAAATCCATATTTACGTTCACAAAGTAGGAATTTCCTCACCAAAGCCTGTGTGAATTATTTTGTTAGTTAGTTTTAATACTTAATTCCTAAAACATTTATTTATTTATTTATACTTATCTAAAAATACAGTTATATAAAACCTAGTCCATCATAAATAAAAACTACCAATACTGAAATAACAATAATAAATATTTACTGACCACTTAATATAATATAAAATTGATAAACATATAAGTAAACCTGTCCACTATTTAATCTTATTTATACAGGTTATTTATCTTAACAAAACAAATTGTTAAGCAATTGTTAGTTTTAAACACTACACAGCTTGAATCATCATGTTAGGGCAGTCTTCCTAGCATGTCCTAAGGGAAATTAAATTTACCCATTTTATGAAAGTGTTTTTGTTATTTTTTGTGTTTTGTGGATAATTTTTTGAAGAAATATGTTAACTCAGAAGATCAAATCCTAAAAGACTCTTGGGCATTTCTTCAACAGTTACAAATAATAGAATTTGATGAAACTATAAACTTCTTAACAGTGGATATAATAAATTTGTATTCTTGTATACCCCACGACGTGGGGATCGAATGGGTAGTGGACCATATTAGGTCCAAGGGGGCATACATCAACGAATGTTTATTGATAGAACAGTTACTGGATGTCATTCTAAAAAACAACTTTGTGACCTTTGAAGATAGACTGTTTGTACAAAAAGTTGGAGTGGCTATGGGGTCACCAGTGGGTTCTAGTTTTGCAAACCTGGTTTTGGCCCACTGGGAGAACAATCTGATCTTTAACAGCGAATGGTTCAAGCAAATACACTTATATAGAAGGTTTCTTGATGATATTTTTATTTTATTTAAGGGGAACAAAAATCAAGCAGAACAATTTGTGAAATTCCTAAACACAACAACTTCATTCTTAGCTTTTACTTATAATTTTCAGGAAAATAACATCAACTTTTTGGATGTTGATTTAAAGAAATATAAATCATCATGTACATCAAAAATTTTTAGGAAAGTAACCTATTCAAATAACTTTCTTCATTTTACTAGTATGCACCCCTTTCACCAGAAAAAGGCAGTGGTTAAAGGCCAACTGGTGAGGGCGGCAAGAATGACAACATTACAAAGTGATTTTGAAGATGAATGTAATTTACTTTATCAAATGTTTTTAAGGAGAGCATACCCTGAGTCATTCTTAAATAATATTTTCCAAGAAGTTAAGGAAAAAAGGAACAAAGGTGTTTACGTTCCCCTATTAACTAACAAGAATAACAACTTGGATGGTAGATTAAATATGAACACAGAAACTGTGAATGTAAGTGTACAGATTAATTCAAACATTAGACAAGAACTTGACACTACAACAGTAGAAAATAACAACCAATATGACTTTAGAATAGCATTCACTTTTACATATTGCCCAGAAGCACAGTCTATTGGTAAAATAGTGAGGAAGTACTGGAGTTATTTATCAATGGACAAAAACGTTTCTAGCATTTTAAATTTTGATCCAGTAATAACATATAGAAGGGGCACACATTTGAAACGATTGCTCGAAACAAAATCTTATGACATAAAAGGGAAAGAAAAAAGAGGGACAAAGAAGTGTGGTGCTTGTAAGTATTGCAAGGAACTTGATACATCAAATTCATTTACTGTCAGGTCAGTTAGATACGATGTGAAGGGATGTTTTTCATGTAATTCTAAGGGAGTTGTTTATCTAGCGCAATGTAAGCAATGTCCGTCATTTTATGTAGGAAAGACGGACAGGCGCCTTCGGGACAGAGTTTATGAGCATGTGTATGCAATTGCAAAGAAAAAAGATGTGAATGCACTGGCTAGGCACTGCGACACCAATAGTGGCCATGCCTTTACATTTATGGCTATTGATGGTATTGCCAAATACAGTGAAGCAAATAGATTTATTAATGAAAATTATTTAAAATTAGAATTAGAGAAAATGGAATTAGCATGGCAATTGCGGCTTGCAGCATGCAGAGAGCCAGGCATTAATGAAGCTTGCTCAATCGCCTGTATTCTAAAGCTAAAGAACCTTCTGAGGTAATAATAATAATAATAATAACAAAAACACTTTCATAAAATGGGTAAATTTAATTTCCCTTAGGACATGCTAGGAAGACTGCCCTAACATGATGATTCAAGCTGTGTAGTGTTTAAAACTAACAATTGTTTAACAATTTGTTTTGTTAAGATAAATAACCTGTATAAATAAGATTAAATAGTGGACAGGTTTACTTATATGTTTATCAATTTTATATTATATTAAGTGGTCAGTAAATATTTATTATTGTTATTTCAGTATTGGTAGTTTTTATTTATGATGGACTAGGTTTTATATGTCTAACCCTCAGAATGCATGCACTCAGGACTCACATCAGTATGGAATCTGTTGATATATGTGCAGTAACAAACACCTGGTTCAGGCTCTCAAAAGCACAGCAGCACTAACATGTTTTACGTCATACCATGGTTTTCAGACACAAGACTCGGACTGAACAACAACAATGGGGGGGGGAATTCCATATACATCATTCATACACACACCTTCAGGCTGGTAGCAGTACACAAAGCATTGGGGAATGTACATGTGTAACTGAGAGTGGTCAAAACTGCATTTCATTTTGTAGACTGTTACGGACCACACTCCCAAACATGGGCACAACAGTCGTTATTCCTGGGAACACTGGGGAATGTGATGGTCTCACCAAACACCATTATATTGTGTGACTTCAAATACACAAACATTGACTGGGTATACTACTCAAGCAGTGACACCCTAGCACAACAATTGCTAAGATTGTTACACTCAAATGCTAGGGCAGACCTGGTCACCACACCCACAGGGGGTTATACATGTGGTACCTGATCATCACACACATGGGGACTCTATGTTCCACAACAGAGGTATAACTGTAATTGTTAAGGTTGGAACATACATTCATCTCACTGGACATACATATCACATACACACAGACATCCTATGTGATCTCAGTCACATACTTCTCATGAGCAAACGTCACACTTGTACAAACTGAGGTGGTATCCCTCAATGACTCTGGGACAGTGTTAATTACGACTCAGACAACTGCATACTTTACAAGCACATTCTATGGGCAACTACTGGAATTCATGGATCATGCTATCCCAGATAACTACAAGACTCACTCCTCCAAAGGCAGGGGACCTTGTCTACTGAACCACAGCCATTACTGAGCTGTACATGGACAGGAGGAGGCTACTACATTATAGAGCACAATCACAATCTGGAAGGCATCTCTGATCAGTACTATGGTATAGCTACGATCAGTTGTTGATTCATCTAAGGCCCACTTCTAACAGACACTTGCAACAGACACTGTGGACAATCACAAGGCCTTATTTAGTTATGTCAGGGACCTGTGTGGGAACTCACAGATATGCTGGAGTTACTGCATAATTACAAATGATACAGTGAACCCACTGACATTGTGAACATCCTGGACAACAGGTTCAGTGGGAATGTTTCCCCACCACCCCCCCTGCAGTGCACATGTCCATCACAATAGGGTGTAGCCTCCATTACATCACAGATGAACACGTGTGTGCTGCCCTCTCCATAGCAGAAAACACAGCAACAATGGGACCAGATAGTGTCCCAGACTGTGGCATACACGAGATTCATGACAAACTTCACACTCACATTATGTCACTGTTCAATATCACAGTTACTACAGGATGTGTACCCATGGAATGGCATACAGTTATGGTGTACCCGCTACACAGTGCTGGTGCCACAAGGGAACCTGATCATTATCAGAATATATGCCTAACTATCCTGGTCTGCTATGCTATGGAGTGTATCATCATGGAAAACATAAACATACACATTGTGAACCTACAGACACTAGATTCTACACAATGTGGTGTTGTTGTGGGCATATCTTGCCTCTTGCAGATGTGTGATGTCTTTAAACAGTTAACAGGTCCATAGACGTACACAGGGTTGTCCACACAGCCTACCTGGAGCTCGCACACCACTTCTACACAATACCCCACTTGGCCTTTACACATTAGATCACCGGAATCAATATCTACACATATGTCACAATCTGGATTGCTAACTGGATCATGGATAGCACACACATGGTCAGTATTGCAGGTGCCATGTCTGACTATACACCAGTTGCACGTGGCATCCCACAGGGCTCAGTCCTGGGACCTCTCTTGTTCTGTATATATTTCTGATACATACTGGCTAACACAGGAGGAATATGGATGACCATGTTTGCAGATGACTGTCATACTGGCTAACACAGGAGGAATATGGATGAACATGTCTGCAGATGACTGCAAACTGTGTGCCATATTCGACTCCACAGCTGGCACAGGCATCCTCAGAAAGGGTCTCACAGAGATGGCTGACTGGTGCCAGAGCCATGGCCTACAGCTACCTTACTTTAGATGCATAGTCATCACCTTTGGTAGTAACATCGTGCACACACATTACCACATAGGTGATGATACATCATGTACAGTGTGTGTGGTTTGTGATTTGGGGACATGAATACTTAGTACTCTTGCCTTTGACATTCACATTGCCAATGTTGTTGGACACACCTTCTATTTAGGCAACCTTATCCCATACAGTTTTACATCCAGATCAGGTGGGGTCATTGTGACCCCGTAGTTATCTGGCACATGCTTGGATAAAATGGCCCATTTCGGATGTATCTTACTCAACACCTGCAGCAACTGGAATGTACACAGATTTACATAACCAAGTGGATCTAGGGACTCACACAGCTGGTATGCACGGTTTGGCTATTGTGACCCCAGCTCTCCTCAGTTGCTTACTGCCTACTTGGTTGCAGTCTGTGCCTTTTGTTTGATGCCAAGTCCATCACAGCATTGATGGACAGGCTCCACGTGAGGATATCAAAGTCCCTTGCAGCTACATGCTCCAGGGAAAGGTACGTGAGCAATGATGTTAACAGGACATGCTGGAGGGGCATATTACCATCACAGAGGCTCCACTCACTCGGGAATGTGATCACAGTACCACATATGCACAGACCCATGCTGACCACCTACAGGTGACATCTTCACAGGTGGATGGGTGATCATATGTTTAGCCCTGGGATGTGTTATGGGTCCTTGCTAGACAGAGGCAGAATTAAATGAACATATGTGAGATATCTTGTGTGACCTACTATTGACAGGCACAGTCTACTGATCTAGCATGATTGCAGACTACAAACACACTGTGGCTAGGCTTCTACATACCCTAGGGCAGATAGCCTAGTGTCAACCTCTTAACCTATGCTAATGTTCAGGATGCACATTGTTGATGGTACTGATTGCAGGTTTTGTTTCTTCTTTGCTTTACCACTCCTATGAACAACCTAGGTTTCTGCATAACATATTTGATTGTGACAGTATTTCACTATTTTATATTGTGTCTGTTGTCATATCACTGTGTGCACATGGTGGATTGGTGAATAGTGCGAGGTTCCTGGGTTGACACTTGCAACTGAGGGATATGTGTGGCCCACTGCTGTACTCAAACTTGACCTAAGTGTGTGAGCATGCCCAGTTCAGACTTTCAGTGTTTTGTTGCCTGACATTAGTCTTATAGTTTCAAGTGGGTGAGCATGCCCAGTGTGACCTTGCAGTATGTTGCTGTCTGAGGTCCACTACATTTGCTGATGTGTGTGAACATTACCAATATTAACATTTATACTACATGTGTGTTTAATATCAGGTTCTATTATTACTGCAGGCCTCACCTTTGTCTTAACTCGACAGGGATTATGCTATGCATGCAAGGTTTCCATTAGATACTTAACATTGACTTATCAACATTTTTTCATGCAAGCTGACCATTGACATACTGTCATGGTTTAGTGGTTCTGTACTCTAACTATAGTGCACTTTATCCTGGGTTCGAGGACTGTCACTGCTTCATATTTTCATACATGGCAGAACAGACTGCTTCAAGAAAAGTGAAGCAAATATGAACTTGTTAACCTGCTTTTGATGAACTATACCCACATTTGACCAGACTTGCACAACATTGCTCAATGTTGCCCAACATTGCTGGACAGTGCACAATATTGCTGAACATTGCCTGTAGTTGTGCTACTTAGTGTGTGCAATTTTGTTCACATATACTAAATAGTAGTGAGAGCTGTTTAGCAGTGCTTTATATTGCTTAACACATAGCAATCATGCCTCAGGTGGTGCTGCAGTGCTGCCTATGTGGGATGCACATTTTACACTCCCTATACATGTTTGTTAACAGGTAGTGTCAAGTTAGGCATCGCTTTTACTATATGTGCGTGTCAGAGAGAGGTATCATTTCCAGGGTTCCTACTGAGCCAGTGTATATGCTATGCATTGCCTCTTTGCCAAGGCCAAAGCATAGTGGGCATGCCTCCTTCTGCCTACTGTGGCAGGCTCAGGTTGTTCCTCCTCGGAGTCACACTCTGCCTGTGATGGCCTTGGCAATGGTGGGGGGCTGTTGTGCCCGGCCCTATGCTGCTCCTGCTGCAGCTGATTTCGCAGGATCATATTGTGTAGCATAGCACATACCATGACTATTTGGGTACATGTAGTTGGTGAGTACTGCAAGGCTCCACCAGATGTGTCCAGGCACCAGAACTGTAACTTGAGCAGCTCAAACACATGCTCGATTACATTTCGTGTTTGTACGTGTGCCTCATTATGGAGTTCCTGTTCAGGTGTGTGTGCATTTCTGATGGGTGTCATCAGCCACGGCTTGAGTGCATATCCAGCTTCCTCCACTAGGTGACCATGAGGGATGTCCCCATTGGCAAATGTCTGGTACAGCTGTGTCAGATGCCAGATATGGGAGTCATGGTATTTTCCGGGGCAGCCAGCACACACATTCATTATTATGCCCTGGGCATCACACACGACCTGGCAGTTGATGGAGGGTTAACCCTTGCGGTTATAGTAGACCCTACCCAGCTCACCAGCTGGTGCTTTGATGCAAATGTGCGTGCAGTCTATTGCACCCACTACCT
Source organism: Protopterus annectens (assembly GCF_019279795.1). Classification (NCBI taxonomy): domain Eukaryota; kingdom Metazoa; phylum Chordata; order Ceratodontiformes; family Protopteridae; genus Protopterus; species Protopterus annectens. The sequence goes on from NC_056735.1 coordinate 1,906,274,310, forward strand.
CAGGGTATTCCGCTATTTGCTGGAAAAGACGCATATTGCTGGCCAATACCTCACGGGAATTGGGGAAATATACATGATCACAGACATCTGCTGCCATGGCATTCAAGAACTGGTGCAGTACCCTAGATGCTGATGCCTGTGAAATCCCCATCATATCACCAGTTGGTCTCTGGAAGGTACTTGTTGCTAATATTCTTAGGCCAACACATACCTTGGTTTCCATTGGGATGGGTTCCCCTCTGTTAATTCTGTGTGTGAGGTGTGGCCTGCACAGCTCAACAATCTGCTGCATGAGGTCTCTGTCCACTCTATAGCGCTCCACTATCTCCAGCTCATGTAGCCCCTGGTAGGTTACCCTAGGCCTGTACACTCTTCTCCGTATCCTCACTGTGGGTTGCTCAGCAGCATTTGCATTGTCACCACCCTCAGCATGTTGCATATGTCACCTTATGACAGCAATGGCAGCCCCTAACATTTCTTTGTCTCAGTAATGCTTTTTCAGTTTTCACTTCTATTAGCTTACTGCAGTGTTGCAGTGTGTCTGAGAAATACATACTGGAATGTTTTTGGTTGAGTTTTGAGTGCTGGGCTGGGCTGGGCTAGTGTAATGCCTGTGTAATTGGCTGATTCCAATTGTTTTCACCCGCTAGCTTGGCTAGTACTCCCTGGTTAACTCCCTACTATTTGTTGTGCTTCCTTTACCCTTTCTGTTTCCTCAGAGGGCAGTGCTGCACAAACAAGCACAAGCACACACACACCAGCTCACACGCGCGCACACATGCTTACATGGACTAAAATGTGCTTATTCCTGTTAAAACGCGTGCACACCGGCGCAAACATGCTTATAACTGTATACACAGCCTTACATATGCTTACTCAAGCCTACATGCGTGCACACACACTTACACGCACGCACACTGTCTTACTCAGG